>NC_048596.1:113984681-114111241 GCF_003668045.3 Cricetulus griseus | reverse complement strand
TCGGGCTGGCGGAGGGCAGAAACCGGCGCCATCTTTTGGGTGCGGTTTTCTGCAGCTCCCTACAGTTCAGCATTGTGCATCTTCCTCTGTTTATGTCTCTCTTAATTTTTCCTTTTTAAAAAAATGTGGTATGTATTTTGTTGAAATAAAACATCACACTCCCCTCTCCTTTTGCTCCCTTCATCCTCTCCTGGGTACCCTCCTTACAACTGCTCTTATGCTCCCTCACTCTCAAGTTGATAGCCTCTTTTTCTTTTACTATTGTTGTTTCATATTATTGTTGTTTGTGTGTATATGTTTTCAGAACTTTCCACCCTGCATTTGACAACCAAAATGAAGGTTCATTCCTGGGAGAGGCTAATTCTCTTTCTCCTAGGAGCCATTAGTTGACTGTTACGGGATTCCCGCCTGGGTCCAGTCGCCTCTTCAGCCCCCAAATAACACATGGAGACTCTATTAGTTACAATACTGTTGGCCAATGCCTAGGGCTTCTTGTTGGCTAACTCAGTCTTAAGTATTAACCCATAATCCATATATATATGGATTGCCAGACTCATGTGTTCTCTCCTCCCAGGATCACATGGCAACTCCTACTACATTTCCCAGAATCCTCCTTATCTCCTAGTCCCAACTATCTTGCTTCCCTATTGGCCAACAGTGTTTTATTCATCAACCAATAAGAGAGACATATTTACAGAATGACATCTCCCGTCAGTTGTCTCTAGTTCTTTGTCTAGGGCTAGGATTCTAAGAAAATCTCCCTCTTCCGCATTAGCACATCTATAGCTGTTATCACTGTTCTTTCTTATATATGCAGCCATTTCTAGCTGGGCCCTGACTGCTGAAGATACCACACATTCAGGAATAAGAATCATATGATTGGAACTAGATCTAACCTTCCTGCAGTCGAGTTTCCACGGTACCAGAAAATCTTGTGCAAGCTATAAAGAGGAGGAGGCGACCAAGCAGTCTTACTCTTCTGCTTCATCAATGAACACGAACACAATTCCATTATATCCATGCCATCTTTCTTTCTCCATTCATCTGTTGATTGGCATCTAGGCTGAATCTATATCTTGGATATTGTGAATAGTGCAGCAATAAAGTAGATGTGTAAGCATCTCCACAGTAGGCTGACTTAGAGTCACTTGGGTATGTGCTCAGAGCTGTACAGTTGAGTCACGTTGTTAGTCATTTTTTTTTAATCCTTCATACTGATTTCCATAGTGGCTGACTCAGTTTACATACCCATCAGCAATGAATGATATTCTTCTCCCCACAGTCCCACTAGCTTTTGTTGTCATTTGTTTTCTTGATAAAAACCATTCTGACAGTGAGATGGAATTTCTTTGTGATTTCAGTTTTCATTTCCCAGATGGCTAAATATGCTCAAGATTTTTTTGAAATATTTAATAGATGCTTATACATTTTGTTTTTGAGAACAATCTGTTCAATTCGCTTGCCCACTTTTTGATCAAATTATTTGGGGGAGTTTAATCTATAGAGTTCTTTATGTATTTTAGATATTATCTTTTGTCAGATGAATTGCTTACAAAGGCTTCCTCTAATTTGATACATTCTTTGCTCTGCTGTTTCTTTTGCTGTGCAGAAGCTTTTTAATTTCATGCAATCCTACTTGTCAATCTTTAATATTATTTCCAGGACCATCTTGTATATATTTTCCTGTAGTCTCTAATTCATTTATTCATCAAGAAGCCCCAGTATTCTTTTGGAGAGTGGTATAATTAAAAACTGGGGTCTGGAGCTACAGAGATGGCTTAGAAGTAAGGGCTTTTTGGTGCTCTTTCAAAGGACCCAAGTTTGGATTTCAGCACCCATGTAGGAGGCTCACAACTGCCTATATGTCAGCTACAGTGGGTCCTCTCTGTCCTTCCTGGACACCCATACACAAGTGGCATACACACATGTATACAAATAAAAATTATACAGATAGGTATATATTATAGGAAATGTGTGAGAGTGAGAGAGAGATAAAGAGAGAGAGGGGAGGGAGATGATAAATAAAAGACCCAGATACAAATATTGGGGTTCAAGCTTCAAGCTGAAGATCAGAGAGGCAAAGCAGCCAAGCCAGTAGGTCTTACCTCTATCCAGCTGAAATGGCAATCCTGTCTGCATGAATCCTTCAGAGGTGAAGAGCTCTGAATTCCTATCTCCTCCTCTTTTTATTCTTTTTTCTGTCCAGCCATATTCTCCTGTCTCCACCTCCCTAGTGCTGAGATTAAAGTCAGGTGCTGAGATTGCCTTTGTGTGAATTGTTTCTTTTAGAACTGGATCAATTTTGTGTGGCTCTGAATTAACAGAGATCAGTCTACCTCCTAATCCTGAGTCCTGGGATTAAAGGTGTGTGACTGGCTTCTATGGCTAACTAATATGGCTGCTTTGTGATTTTGATCTCCAGTGGCTTTCATAAATCATAAACAATATATCACTGTGCATTTGGGGGGGCAGATATCTTTGAGACAGAATTTCTCTGTGTAGACCTGGCTGTCTTGGAAGTTGTTATTTAAACCAGGCTGGCCTGGAACTCAGAGATTCACTTGCCCCTCCCAAATGCTGGGATTAAAGGTGTATACCACCACCACCCAGCTAAAAATTAGGTATTTTTTAAAGCCAAAAGCTGAGTACTAAATGGTACTTGTAGCTCCTTGTCATTATTTCTACTTCTTTCTAGTTGACAATGCAAAAAGTACATGTCCACCAATTCCTGTGGAGGGTTGGTTGATTCCAGAGCCATGAGAATACAAAAGCCCACTGTCTTCAAATCCCTTCCATAAAATAGTATACTGTTTTTTGTGCTATGCACTTCCACCTTTATTCTGTCAATCATCTCTAAATTATAATGCAAATGCTATGCAAATATTATTCTCTATTGTTTGGGCATACTGAGAAAAAGTCTGTACATATTCAGTATAAACATGAGGTTTTCAATTTTTTTTTTTGATTTATGGTTGTCTGAAGTCATGGTTGTAAAAATCCCAAAATACATAGGTCAAATGTCTATGCGTATGCTAACTGGTATGTGTATGTCTGTGTGCATATCTATAAGCTACATATGAGTTCATACTGATATCTCGAATTCTAATTGCCCACAGATATTTCTCGTATCTTTTCTCTGCTCCTTAACTCACAATGGTATCCTGGTTCTCGTGTCCATCATACATTACTACTGCTTCATGGTTTTGTAATGAAGTACTCAATTTTACACTGAAAAATACTGTGGTTATTCAAAAAACCTTGTATGCCCCACTAAAGAGAAGTTATAATGTGTTCTAAAAAGTTCATAAACAATTTAAATACTTATCACTAGTAAAAGCTGCAATGGAACACAATGAAACTAGCTAATGAATTAAACAAGTCCAATTCTCATTCGCCCATTCTAGTCATTTTCTTCTCTCTGCTTGGATGAAATCATGACTCTCAAACCTCTTTTCTCCTAGCCTGTGAAGATTTTCCTTTTTTATTTTCATGGGTGTTTTGTTGTATCTGTTACAATTTTCAAAATCAGTGTTTTCATTTAATTTTTAATCATTTTAAAAATATTTTTAATTTCCTTTAAATTACTATAGTCCATCAAAATGTTACTGCTTTAAGATCATCTACTAAGACAGTATCTACACATGGCAGCATGTACCCATTTTAAGTGTGTAATTTAAAATTTTTGGTCAAATATTCACACACATGAAATTACCTCCACAGTCAAAATTAAGGACAATTCTTTCACCCCAAGGATGTCCCAGTGTCAAGGACCTCTTTGCTATCAAGAATTGCTCTTTCCTAACTACTGTCACCAAAAGTTGGTTTCAGCACAATAATTAAGAATGCAAATCATGGGCTGGAGAGATGGCTCTGTGGTTAAGAGCCCTGACTATTCTTCCAGGGAACCCAGGTTCTATTTCCAGCCTCCACATGGAGGTATCTGATTCCATCCAGCTGTCACATGCCTGTGTGCACACACTGGCACACATACCAACATGTACAACTGCATGATCACACACATGATTGCTTTAAATGTAAACTATAACAAATAAGAATGTCAAATAAACAACTAAGTAGTGATGTGGGAAAATACAAAACCTTTTTATGTGAGTGACAGCGGGTGTAAGCTTACTTGTGCCCTCTGGGGATGCTTCTGTAACACTGATGATTTCATCACTAGACTGCAACGCCATTTTAAAATTACAGCTTCTAAAAACACATGTCAGAGCATTATTTACGTATTTATTTCTAACCCATCCAAATTATACATGGGCAACTGACAAACGATGAGGACTTTTTATTTCACATTTTACTGTGAAATGGTGGTGCATGCCTTTAATCCCATTTAATCCCAACACTCAGGAGGCAGAGGCAAGTGGATCTCTATGAGTTCTAGGCTAGCGTGGTCTACAGAGTGAGTTCCAGGAGACCCAAGGCTACACACACACACACACACACACACACACACACACACACACACACACTGTCTCAAAAAAAAAAACTATTTATAAGAGGCTCTTGGCTTTAAACAGTTGGTGGAATTAAATACTCACTACTCTGTGTGGCATGACAGTCAACAGTGTAGGTCCAATGTGTGCTGTCTTTCCAAGAGAAAACACAGCATTCCCCACCTACATGCTGAGGCAGTTTGAGGACTGGACATGGCAGGCAGTTGAGTACAGTGATTCTCAAACTACAGTGTGGTCAAGCATCCTCTTCCAGGCATGTGTGTAAACGTTATCCCTGACAATGTGGCTACTGAAGGTATGGTCCAAAGAGCAGAATCCTAGAAACAGAGCAAAATGATTCTAAAACAAGTGGTCACTACCCTCACCTTGAGGAATAGAACCTGGAGTTCTTTTATTTATTTTACTTCTTAAATACATTACTAACACTTAGTTGTTTATTTATGCAAGTGTTTTACCTTCATGTGTGTGTGTGTGTGTGTGTGTGTGTGTGTGTGTGTGTGTGTGTGTGTGTGTGCATTACATATGTTTCTGGTGTCCACAGAGGTCAAAAGCTTCATCAGATGCCCTGGAACTGGAGTTTATAAACTGTTGTGGGCCACCATGTGGGTACTGGGAATCGAACCCAGGACATCTCCTGGAGCAACAATTGCTCTTAACAGCTGAGACACCTCTCCAGACCCAACCCCAAAGTGCGGTTAAAGACCTTTTTAAATCAGGGATCTCAGTCCTGGTTTTTCCTTAAACTGTAACTACTTTTTCTGATGCATTATGAAAGTAGGTCAAAGTGCTTTTAACAGGTGCTTCCTCTGTGGCCGAGACGATGAAGAATCACTGCCCAACTGTGAGTATCCCGTATCCCAGGCCACTAGTGTACCTGGAAAGAAAAAGTTGACACATAGAGATTGCTCAGTCCTCTCAATTCCATCATGCCAGAGTGAGAGGGACAATAGAGCAAAAACAGAGAGAGAAGCATTTTTTTTGCTCAGGGTACCAACTAAGACAGAGGAACCTCCTTTGGATTACCCTGCACAAAGTTCAAAGGGGAGGAAATGAACCCCAGCAGATGGTGAGCTAGCTGTTGTTTTGTATACTCATTCCCTTCAGGAGTGCCTGGCCTCCAGCCCAGGAAGTCATGGCCACTCCTGAATAACATGCTCAGAGAGGGTGTGCCCATTCTCATCTGTACTGAATAGAAGCCATTTCACATCTATTATTAGTGCCAGGAAATGACCCACAAAGAATATGTCACAAAGAACTACAGGAACTCTCTAACAGGAGGGATCCTTCAAAAGAGAAAGCAAATTGGTCGATTCAGCATTGTGAAGAGTTTGCTATTTGCCACAAGTGAAGCCTGGCAATTAAGATGTAGATGTTGTCTAGACATCTACAATAGACAGAAAGGATCAAGAATAACCACAATAATGATCTTTAGATAGCCCAGTGAAAAATTCTCCTTGGAGCCAATATGCTTGATGAACAATAAGAAGAAGATGAAGATGACACAAAATATTGTGAACAATAATCTCAGTACCCTGAAATTGCACTACTTTTATTAGTTCTGTCTTTTAAACCATATTATTTTTACTTTAATTTTAAAAAACCCCAAGTAATACAACCTCATATGTTGTGTATGCACCTATTCCTGTGTGGGAAGGTGTGGGTGTGTACTTTGGAGACCACAGATTAATCTCTGATGTTTCATCCACTGTCTCCCTTGTCTTTAAGACAGGGTCTGTTACTGACCTGGCACTCACCAAGTATACTAGGCTGGCTAGCTGACCTGCCAACCCAAGGTTCTGCTCATCTCTACCAACCCTGGTTACAAGAGCATACATAACCATGTCTGGCTTTTTAAACATAGGTTCTAGGGATCCAACTCAAATCCTCATGCTCTCTTAGCAAAGATTTCACTGATGAGGCCATCTCCCTAGCCCAACATGTATGTAATTTTATAAAAATCAAATAGAGGCTTACAAACAAAAGGCTACAGTCCTTTGACCTTCTTTACCATCCATCAGGATAGCTGACACAAAGACAAATTCTCTTTTTTTATGGAATGCTGTGAGTGTCCTGTCAGTGGCCTATCACGGCTGCAATCCAGTGGTGGCAGAGAAGAGTGGACTGTAAGAAGCCTCTGTATTCATAATTAACATCTCCCCAGCCCTTTTCTCTTCTTCTCTGTGGTAGACTGAACAATGGTCCACAAAATACTCAAGTCTTGCCCTAAAGCCCATACAAGTTTTCTAGGGTAAACATGGCTTTCTAGACCTGATTAAATAGATGAGCTTGTGATGAGGAAATGTTCCTGGATAATCTGGGTAGACTTTTACGAGAGTAGAGGGGAGAATAAGGAAAGCAAATGGAGACCTAAGCAAGTTGCTCCCTCACTGGCTTTGGAGACAGGAGAAGGGGGGTGGTGGATACAGTGGTACCGGTCAGCTTTCAAAACTGGACAGATAGAAGAAACAAATCTCTTGAGTGAAAGAATGAGTAAATAGCTTGCACAGTTACTTGTGGAAGTGATCCATGTCCAGTTGCTGGGGACAAACCCCATCCCTTCTGTATTTAAACTACAGAGATGCATTTCTGTTTCTCACAGATGTCCTTGACCTCTGCATGAACTTCCTGGCTGCTTTATACCGTCATAAGAGTGAGTGCAGATCTGAATGTAGCCACAAGATGGAGACTTTCTCCTGTTTAGCACTGTTAACAGCCCAGCTCCATGAATTTCTATGCTTACTAAATGCCTTAGTTAATCTCTAGTCCAGGCCCCTGACCCCACCCACAAGGAAGAGACTCTGGGGCCCACAGGATCAGTTTTTAAGGGGTTTGATCTAACACAATGTCTACTAATTCTCACTCTGGTGTTCAGAGGCAACATTCTTCCCTCTGCTATCGTCTCTGGCCACACGAACTTTCTGTTCTTGAACTCTGAAAACCACAATTCTTCGTATTAAAATTGCTATAGTTGGTTTCTACTTTCCACTTCTTTCCACTGCTATACATAAAACAGAGGACTAAAAATTATTTCACACTGCTACCTGCACTGGCCTATGAATCATTATCCTCATGAGACAAAGAGAAAACTTGGTCCAGACAAACTAATGCTCTCCTATTGCTTCCACTGACTGCTGAGCTAGGCTCTCAGGTTTCTGAATGCATCAGATGTGGGCAAGAGGCTCTGAGTTAAGGGAAAGATACAGACAAGCAAATGAGATGATTGGCATACGTAGGGAACACTATTCTTTCTATCACCAGAGAAACATATGATCAACATTGCCAAGTGGAGACTGAGGTGGGCAAAATATAACATGAAATAGACTATGCACGACACATAAAATTTTATAAACCAGAAAAGAAGGCAAATGGCTCCGTAAGCAGACAGATGGCTTGAGCAAATTATGCAGCCAGGAAAGGAAGCAGAAATTGGGAGAGCGGAAGGTATGCTAGGTCAGTTACACAGTGGAAGCAGATGACTCCAAATGATGAGTGGCTTATGGCACAGTCTTATTTCTCACTTGTTGCCTGTGCAAATGTCAGCAGAGCTTTGCTCCACTCAGGGACCCAGGCGGAGGCCAGCACCATCTTCCTGTATCCCCATCACCTGGTTCACCTTCTCCTAACTACAAGCATCTAGACTACTGAGAGCCTATCAATTTTTCTGCCACAGCAGAATCCCCAAATCGACCTACCTGAGTCATAAGATAGAAGACTTTAGTGAAAGACAACTGACTTCTTTCAATTCAGAGAAAATCAGAATTCCATTTTAATTGCAAACAATATACATGTTTACCAATGAGCCAGGCTTTGCCAAAACTCAAACATAAAAAGCAAGGTTTTTCTGGTCCTGTATGTGAGGTTTGTAATTAATTCAGCAGAAGGACCGCTAGCAAGAACGGCTTCCAAGGACCTCACATAGATCCAGGATTTGCCATTGTCAGTCTGTTATAGATTCCCAAAGTCAGTGTTAACAAAGAAAACCACTCCCCCAAATTCCAGGTTATAGCCTCAGAGGGTGGAGCCACAGATCTAGAGGTAGCTTCAAGCATTCTGTGTCTACAAACTTTCCAAAAACATTGTCTGTGGTGGTTAGAATAAGAATGTTCCCAACCCCATAGGCTCATATGTTAAAATACTTGGTCTCTATTCGTAGCTGTTTGGGAAGACTTAAGAGATGTGTGGCCTTGCTGGAGGAAGTAAGTCACTGGGGTGGATTTTGAGGTTTCAAAAGGCCATTTTGAGTTAGCACTCTCTCTGCCTCATGCTTGAGGATCAAGATGTGATCTCAGCTGTTCTTCCACCATGCCTTCCCTCCGCCATCATGGATTCTCAAAGCTCTGAAACTGTAAGCACAATTAAATGCTTTCTTATAGAGTTGCCTTGGTCAAAGTGTTTTGTCATAGCAATGGAAACCCTAAGACACTGCTTCTCCTTTCTTGACATGCCAAGAAAGCACTTGGGACCACAGCACTGCAAGAGTCACCTTAATACAGAAAGGATCAAGAGAGGGAGAGAGGACTCAGAGGGGAAGACAAAAAGGAGAGCATAGCTGTAACCAGACATTTCTATCACTGTAACTGGATGTTTCTATCCCACCTTCCAGTTTCCAAATAACCACTCAGAGGCTTAATGTTAACTATAAATTGTTTGGCCTATTAGTTCAGGCTTATTACTAGCTAGCTCCTACATTTAAAATTAAACCATTTCTGTTAGTTTATATTTTACCATGAGGCTCGTGGTATATTATCTCAGATCTTGCTTCACTGGTAGCTGTTAGTGTCTCTCTGACTCTGTCTGCTTTTTCTCTGTATCTCTGTTTGGACTTCCCACTTGGCTATGTTCTGCTTAGCTATTGGTCAAATCAGCTTCTTTATTAACCAATGGTAATAAAACACATTCACAGCATACAGAAGGGCATGCCACATCACCTCCCCTTTTCTAACTAATTAAAAAGGAAGGTTTAACTTTAACATAGTAAAATTGCATTTAAGAAAACAGGTATCAAGCAAGAATTACAGTTACAATATTTAGACTGTATTTGACAAAATTAAAGAAAATATTCTATCATCTTATTTTTGTGAGTTTAAAGTTTCATATCTAATTTATCTTTATCATAATTAAGAAAAACTATAATTATAACTATCTAGTCTTCAACTCCACCAGAGATCCAACAAGGATATATTACCTGAGTAAACAGGAAATGCTTTGCAAACAACTACCAAAACTCTAGAAATGACAGAGATATTTGGTTGCCTGGACAGTCATCCAAAGTTCTTCTGCAACATCGGGGTATCCATCTGTAGCTGACAGGCCTGGAGTGTCTAGAAGACTTCTCAGTGAAGCAGGAAATTTGAAACTGTTCACCTATATTGACAGTTTGTCAGGCATTTTTCCTCTATGTCCTGAAGAATATCTGGCAGACACTTCTATGAAGCAGGAATCCCTAAGGACTGTCGCATCTTGTTTTGGTAAGTACAGAAGTCACTTTCCTGTGGGTCCTGCATGTCCAGTTTATAAAGCATACAGTCAAGCAGTTCCAGGCAACAGCAGTTTCTAGCCCAAATGGCTAGGCTCTCCACATTGAAGGCAAAATCCATAAGGGGCTTCTTCCTTACCCATCATCCTTTTGAAGTAATTGGTGCTGCCAGAAGCAGATGTGTCTCACTGACAAAAGTCTTAAATTCTTAAAACATTTTAAAAGCCATATTCTGTAGGTCATTGAAGTGTTTGGAGATTACATATCCATCTGAAATATATCTGTGCATATCTAGAAAACCTAACTAACATGACTATAAGCTTGACAATTATAGATGATTATTAATATGTATTTTTATTTTTTCTTGTTTTTTCCTTTTTTATTTAAATTAGAAACAAGTTTGTTTTACATGCCAATCCCAGTTTCCTCTCCCTCCCCTCCTACCCTGCCCCCCACCAACCCCCTATCCCATCCCCTTTCTGCTCCCCAGGGAGGGTGAGGCCTTCCATGGGTAATCTTCAAAGTCTGTCATATCACTTAGAGCAGGACTTAGGCCCTCCCTCAAAGTGTCTTGACTGAGAGAGTATCCCTCTCTGTGGAATGGGTTCCCAAAGTTATGTATTCTAGGGATAAAAACTGATCCACTGCCAGAGGTCCCATAGACTGCCCAGGCTTCCTAACTGAAACCCATGTCCAGGGGGTCTGGGAAGGTGCTATGCTGGTTTCCCAACTATCAGGCTGTGGTCCATGAGCTCCCGCTTGTTCAGGTCAGCTGTTTCTGTGGGTTTCTCCAGCCTGGTCTTTACCCCTGTGCTTATCACTCCTCCCTCACTGTAACTGGATTCCATGAGTGCAGTTCAGTGTTGAGCTGTGGGTGTCTGCTTCTGCTTCCATCAGCTACTGGATGAAGGCTCTAGGATGGCATATAAGGTGGTCATCAATCTCATTGTATGAGAAGGGCATTTAAGGTAGCCTCTCCACTATTGCTTAGATTGTTAGTTGAGGTCTTCCTTGTAGATCTCTGGACATTTCCCTAATGCTAGATTTCTCTTTAAACCTTATAATGGCTCCCTCGATTATGGTATTTATTTTCTTCCTCTTCTCTATTCTTCCCCCAACTCAATCTTCTTGCTCCCTCATGTCCTCCTCTCCCTTCTTCTTCTTCCCTTGTCTTTCTCCTAACTCGCTCTCCCCTCCCACAATGCTCCCAATTTGCTCAGGAGGTCTTGTTCCTTTCACCTTCTGTGGGGGACCATGTATGCATGTATATCTCTCTTAGGGTCCTCCTTATTTCCTAGCTTCTCTAGCAGTGTGGATTATAGGTTGGTAATCCTTTGCTCTATGTATAAAATTCATAGATGAGTGAGCACATACCATTTTTGTCATTTTGTAACTTGGTTACCTCACTGAGGATGGTTTCTTCAAGTTCTATCCATTCGTCTGCGAATGTCAAGATTCCATTGTTTTTTCGCCCACTGAGTAGTACTCCATTGTGTAAATGTATCACATTTTCTTTATCCATTGTTCAGATGAGGGGCATCTAGGTTGCTTCCAGGTTCTAGATATTACAAATAATGCTGCTATTCATCCTTGTTGTATGAATGTGCATCTTTTGGGTATATGCCTAAGAGTGGAACTGCTGAATCTTGTGGTAGACTGATTCCCAGTTTCCTGCGGAAATGCCATACTGATTTCCAAAGTGGCTGTACGAGTTTACACTCCCACCAGCAGTGGAGGAGTGTTCCCCTTTCTCCACATCCTCTCCAACATAAACTGTCATTGGTGATTTTGATTTGTCATTCTAACAGGAGTAAGATGGTATCTCAGAGTTGTTTTGTTTTGCATTTCTCTGATGGTTAAGGATATTGAGCACTTTCTTAAGTGTATTTCAGCCATTTTAGATTCCTCTATTGAGAATTCTCTGTTTAGTTCTATACCTCACTTTTTAATTGAATTATGTGGTGTTTTGGTGACTAGCTTCTTGAGTCTTTTCTATATTTTTTTAAATCATCCTTCTGTCAGATGTGGGGTTAGAGAAGATCTTTCCCCATTCTGTGGGCTGCCATTTTGTCTTTTTGACTGTGTCCTTTTGCCTTACAGAAGCTTCTTAGTTTCAGGAGATCCCATTTATTAATTGTCAATCTCAGTGTCTGTGCTACTGGTGTTATGTTCAGGAATCAGTCTCCTGTACCAATTCGTTCAAGGATACTTCCCACTTTCTCTTCTAAGAGGTTCAGTGTGGCTGGATTTATGTTGAGGTCTTTGATCCATCTGGACTTGAGTTTTGTGCATGGCGATAGATATGGATCTATCTGCAGTCTTCTACATGCCTGCATCCAGTTATGCCAGCACCATTTGTTGAAGATGATTTCTTTTTTCTATTGTATAATTTTAACTTGTTTGTCAAAAATCAGCTGTTCATAGGTGTGGGGGTTAATATCAGGGTTTTCAATTTGATTCCATTGGTCAACCTGTCTATTTTTGTGCCAATACCAAGCTGTTTTCAGGACTATAGCTCTATAATAGAGTTTGAAGTTAGGGATGGTGATGCCTCTGGAAGTTCCTTTATTGTACAGAGGTATTTTGGCTATTCTGGGTCATTTGTTTTTCCATATAAAGTTGAGTATTATTCTTTCGAGGTCTGTGAAGAATTATGCCAGTGTTTTGATGGAGATTGCATTGAATCTGTGGACTGCTTTTGGCAAGATTGCCATTTTTACTATGTTGATCCTACCTATACAAGAGCATGGGAGATCTTTCCATTTTCTAGTATCTTCTTTAATTTCTTTCTTTAAAGACTCAAAGTTTTTGCTATACAGGTCTTTCACTTGTTTGGTTAGCGTTACCCTCAAGATATTTTATGTTGCCTGTGGCTATTACAAAGGGTGATGTTTCTCTGATTTCTTTCTCAGCCCATTTATCATCTGTATATAGTAGGGCTACTTATTTTTTTTTAGTTAATCTTGTATCCTGCCACTTTACTGAAGGTGTTTATCAACTATAGGAGTTCCCTGGTAGAGTTTTTTTGGGTCACTTATGTAGACTATCTTATCATCTGCAAATAATGAAAGTTTGACTTCTTCTTTTCCAATTTGTATCCCCCTTGATCTCCTTTTCTTGTCTTATTGCTCTAGCAACAACTTCAAGTACTTTATTGAAGAGATATGGAGAGAGTGGACAGCCTTGCCTTCTTCCTGATTTTAGAAGAATCCCATTGAGTTTCTCTCCATTTAGTTTGATGTTGGCTGTTGGTTTACTGTCTATTGGTTTTATTATGTTTAGGTATGTTCCTGTTATCCCTGATCCCTTCAAGACCTTTATCATGAACAGGTGTTGGATTTTGTCAAAGGCTTTTTCAGCATCTAGTGAGATCATTATGCAGTTTTTCTTTTTCAGTTTGTTTATATGGTGGATTACATTGATAGATTTTCATATGTTGTACTATCCCTGCACCCCTGGGATGAAGCCTGCTTGTTCGTGGTGGATGATTTCTCTGATGTGTTCCTGGATTTGATTAGCCAGTATTTTATTGTGTATGTTTGCATCAATGTTCATGAGGGATATGGGTCTGTAGTTCTCTTTCTTAGTTGTGTCTTGTGTGGCTTCCATACCAACGCAATTGTAGCCACCTAAAAGGAGTTTGGCAATGAACCTTTTGATTCTTTTGTGTGAAACAATTTAAGGAGTATTGGTATTAGCTCTTGTTTGAATTTCTGGTAGAATTCTGCACTGAAACCATCTGGCCCTTGGCTTTATTTGGTTGGGAGACTTTTGATGACTGCTTCTGTTTCATGAGGGGTTATAGGTGGATTTAAATTGCTTATCTGTTCTTGATTTAATTTTGACAAGTGGTATCTATCCAGAAAATTGTCCGTTTCCTTTAAACTTTTGAATTTTGTGGAGTACAGGCTTTCAAAGTATGACCTGAAGATTCTCTGGATTTCCCCAGTGTCTGTTGTTGTGTCCCCTTTTCATTTCTGATTTTGTTAATTTTTCATGTTCTCTCTCTGTCTTTTGGTTAGGCTGGATAAAGGTTTGTCTATCTTGTTGATTTTCTCAAAGAACCAACTCTTTGTTACATTGATTCTTTGTATTGTTTTCTTTGTTTCTACTTTATTGATTTCAGCCCTCTATTTGTTTATTTCCTGACATCTATTCCTCAAGGGTGAGTTTGCTTCTTTTTGTTCTATAGATTTCATTTGCTCTGTTAATTCTCTAGTGTGACTATTCTCCAGTTTCTTCATGTGGGCACTTAGTGCTATGAATTATCCTCTTAGCACTGCTTTAAAAGTGTCCCATAAGTTTGGGTATGGTGTGCCATCATTTTCATTGAATTCTAGAAAGTCTTTAATTTCTTTCTTTATTTCTTCCTTTCCCCAGGAATGGTACAATTGTGCATTGTTCAATTTCCATGAGTTTGTAGTTTTTCTACAATTTGTGTTGTCATTGAATTCTAATTTTAAAGCATGGTGGTCTGATAAGAGACAGGGGGTTATTCCAATTTTTTTTGTATACGTTGAAGTGTGCTGTGTTGCCAAGTATGTGGTCAATTTTAGAGAAGGTTCAATGTGGTGCTGAAAAGAAGGTATGTTCTTTTGTGTTTGGATGGAACGTTCTATAGATGTCTGTTAATCCCAATTGGGTCATAGTTTCTGATATTTCCTTTGTCTCTTTGTTAAGTTTCTGTCTGGTGGTACTGTCTAGTGGTGAGAGTGGGGTGTTGAATTCTCCTACTATAAGTATGTGAATTATTATGTGTGATTTGAGTTTTAGTTATGTTTCTTTTACAAACGTGAATGCCTTTGTATTTGGGGCATAGATGTTCATAATTGAGACTTCATTCTGATGGATTTTTCCCTGTGATGAATATGAAATGGCCTTCTTCATCTCTTTTGATTAGTTTTCATTTGAAGTCTAATTTGATAGATATCAGGATTGCTACACCAGCTTGTTTCTTGGGTCCATTTGATTGGAAAATCTTATCCTAACCCTTTACTCTGAGGTAATGTCTAATTTTCAAGTTGAGATTGTTTCTTATATGCAGCAGAAGGATGGATTCTGTCTTTGTATCCATTCTGTTAGCCTTCATCTTTTTATAGGCAAATTAAGACCATTGACATTGAGAGATATTAATGACCACTGATTGTTGATTCTTGTTTGTTTTGGATTTGTTGGTGGTGGTATTATTGTGTGTGGATTTCCCCACTTTTTTTGGTGTTTGGTAAAGTGGGATTATCTATTGCCTATGGTTTTTTGAGCATAGTTATCTTCATTGCATTGGAATGTTCCTTCCAGTAATTTTTGTAGGGCTGGATTAGTACCTTCATATTGCTTAAATCTGGTTTTGTCATGGAATATCTTGTTTTCCCCATTTATAGTGATTGGATGCTTTTCTGGGTATTGTAATCTGGGCTGGAATCTGTGTTGTCTTAGAGTTAGTAGAATATCTATCCAGGTCCTTCTGGCTTTCAGAGTTTCCATGGAGAAGTCCAGTGCAATTCTGATAGGTTTGCCTTTATATGTTACTTGGCCTTTTTTCTTTGCTGCTCTTAATATTCTTTCTTTATTCTGTATGTTTGGTGTTTTAATTATTATGTGATGAGAGGACTTTCTTTTGTGGTCCACTCTATTTGGTACTCTGTAGGCTTCTTGTACTTTCATTGGTATGTCTTTCTTTAGGTTGGGAAAGTTTTCTTCTATGATTTTGTTGAATATGTTTTTTGCACCTTTGAGTTGGGTTTTGTCACCTTCTTCTATACCTATTATCCTTAGGTTTGGTCTTTCACGGTGTCCCAAATTTCCTGGATATTTTGTGTTAAGGATTTGTTGGACTTAAGATTTTCTTTACTTGATGAACTTATTTCCTCTAGTCTATCTTTAGCATCTGAGATTCTATCTTCCATTTCTTGTATTCTATTGGTTATGCTTGCATCTGTGGTTCCTGGTTGTTTACTCAACTTTTTTACTTCGAGCATTCCCTCAGTTTATGTTTTCTTTATTGTCTCCATTTCAGTTTTCAGGTCTTGAACTGTTTCCTTCAGCTGTTTAATTGTATTTCCTTGGCTTTCCTTGATTTCTTGCATCTTTTGGTTTGTCTTTTCTTCCATTTCTCTGAAGGATTTTCTCATTTCCTCTCTTAGGGTCTCTATCATCTGCATGAAGTTGTTTTTAAGGTTGCTCTCTTTTGCTTCATCTGTGTTGGGATGTTCAGGTCTTGCTGGTGTAGAGTCTCTAGACTCTGGTGTCATATTGGTTTTTCTGTTGTTGGATGTGTTCTTATATTGTCATCTTCCCATCTCTTCTTCCAGTGGGTGCAGGTGGTGTCTCTTTCTTTCCTGGTGTGTATGGGTCCAAGGTCCAGTGGGTGCAAGAGGGTCTGATACTCTGATGGGTTTCAAGTTGGGTGCAGGCAGTTCTGAGGCACTCGCTCTCCAGGTGGGTGAGAGCTGGACTAGCACAGAGATGTCAGCAGACTCAGGGTTTCTTGGTCCTCAGGGGCCGATTTGATCTGCCAGCAGGCCCCAGGACAGGAGTTCCCAGAGTGGACAGGCAGAAGTTGGGCCCAAGGCAGGGGCCGAAGCAGCTTCCAGAAATGTTTTCTTATGTGGTTGTGTACATATTTTCTAAACAATGACTTATCATTTCATTTTATCAATGAGGATCCTCAAAGAATAAATATCTTATTTTTTGTGACTTGAATTTAGTAATTCTTAAACTTTACAAATGATACTAGAATTTGTAAAGTTTATATTTCTGCATTTAAAATGTATTGGAGGTTTACTTAGTCCCTAGTCCATGGTGCTGGTAGAAAGTGGTAGAAACTTTGAAGAGTAGGGCCTCATTGGAAGAAGCTAGGTCACTGGGGTGATCCCTCGAAGGGGATATTTGAACTCTGGCCCTTTTCATCTCTCTGCTTCCTGCCCACTAGAAAGAGAGCCCTTTCCTCTGCTAGTTGTTTCCTGACATGATCTGCCTTGCCACAGGCCAAAAGATAATGGAGCTAGCAGACAATGAACAAAACCTCCAAATCGTGAGCTCATAGTAACCTTTCCACCTTGTAAGTTGTTTGTCTCTGGGTATTTTGTCACAGCAATAGAAAGATGGCTAAGACAGTGAGGAGTAAGACAGTGAGGAAGAAAGCCACTCTGCAGAGGAAGGCTTGAAAATGGAAGTGGAGGTTTCTTGTATTGAAGATGGCAACAGAAAAGTTATTTCCTTAGAAGAGGTGTAATGAGATAAAACAACAAGGGGGATCCCAGTTGGCCAGAGCCATGACCCAAGATTCTCAGAAGATCTCAGTAATAGGTGCCTGTGCTATGGCTTAAACACAGCCCTTGATGTTTATATGATAGAAACAATCCCCAAATTCATATGTCACTAAGAACTTTAGAAGGTATGTGGGAGTAGATTCAGTCTTGAGACTGGGGAAGGGTCAGATGATGGCATTGTTGACTTTACAAGAACAGAAAGAAAAACACACACTGCCAAATTCTCCTCATTGTCTCATTCAGCCTCTTGTGTTCTGCCAAGGGAGCTACAAAGAGGATGGCCATCACTAGATGCACACTCCTTGGTCTTGACTTCTAGAATTGTGAGACATAAATCTGTGCTCCTTATAAGTCACCCTGTCTTAGATAGCCTGTTATAGCAGCACCAAATAGGACAAGACACCTGCAATGATGTCCCTAGAGATTAGCTAACAGGTTGGCATATTCTAAGTACCAATCACTGTTAGTCAATGAATTACTGAATGAATGATACTGCACTTAATGAATGAGCAGGTACACTCCAGATTGTCTATGAACCCTCATTTGGTTGTATCCAAGTCTTAGGGACTTGCTGAGCCATAAACTCCCACAGTCCAGGTTCCCTGAATAGCCATAAGCTAAGCTGTGGGTTCTGGGTCATTTGATATGTGGCTTCTCTGGTCTTCCAAGGGTCCAGACCCTGTGACCTCTGGTGTATCATTGGAAACTCTGCCCTGGGAATGAATAAGTAGGCTGACTAGGTCCTGAGGTGTGATCTTAACAGCTGAAGAAGTATAAGAGATCTCATCTGCCTCCCACAGACCTTTGTAGATTTCTGTCTTGACTGGCCAGCCTATGTCCTCACCTGCTCACCACTATGCCTTCAGAACATGAATTTACCCCTCCATACTGAAGCTAGGCAGCCCTCCACGCCTCTTTCCCTCTTCTCCTCCTCATCCCCAAGCATCCATCCAGCACAGCTGTTAGCTCACTTTTATTTGTCTTTGTCTGTCTGTCTGTCTGTCTGTCATGTAATAGGCTAGATACCTATCTGCTTCTAAGGGAAGGGAGGCAGGGAGTGGTTTCATATTCCCATCTCATTTCCTAAGGAAGTATCCTGGCTCAGATACAGGTCATGAAATGAGTGTTCAAGTATGAACACTTTCCAGTAGATGAACCATGATTCACCCAGACAGGGTGTCAATGGGAGGAACAAAGAAGTGATTCCTTCTATTTTGGTGAGTCAGTGAATGCAATCTGAATTACAGGAGTATGCATAAGGGGCTGCTTACAGAAGCAAAGGCAAGTGTACATCTGAATGAAAAAATAATTCTTTCCCCACCAATAGTTAGTAGCTAATAGGTAAATCCTGGGGCTGGAGTTCTCATAATTAGCTCTCTCCTATTAGCTTCTTTAAAAATAATTATGTGTATGAATGCTTTGCCTGCATGGATGTCTGTGCACTGCATTGGTGGTTGATGAAAAAGGCCAGAAGGGGGCGTCAGATCTCTTAGAACTGGAGTTACAGGTGCTTGTGAGCCACTGTTAGATGCTGGGAATTGAACCTGTGTCTCTATGGAAGAGCAGCAAGATCTCTCAACCACTGAGCCATCTCACCATCCCCCTACTCAGCTTCTTACATATCTTTGGGGAGGAGTGGGGCTTGTAAGCCTCTCCCATCCTTCATAACAGAAAGCCTAATCTTGTGCAGGCCTCCATAGGGAAATCTCAGCTGTTGGGTTCAAAAGTGCAGTATCTGTGTCATGCCTGGAGGACGTCATTCTACAGCTTGTGGGAGGACTGATGAGTGAATATTCTAATTCACTTTGTATTATACAGAAAGATCTTCTCATTCTCCTCGCCCAGGCCTTGCCATCTCCACTCAGAATAAGCCACATTAAATAATTGTACTTTAACCTTGGGATGGAGTGGGCTTGTAAGACACAGAGCAGAGAGGTCATAGACATTAGGAGATAGAAATTCTAGAGCAGAGCATACAAAAGAACTCAACTAGAAGTTTCTGGAATCACAGGTTTTAGCAAATGGAATCTCATCAGTTTTTCTCTGCTGACTGCCATGTCTGTTTTATGGCCATTTGGGGATCATTTGAAGTCCATCCCGTAATTGTTTTCTTGCTAAGTTTTCTTTACACAGAAAAATGATAATGTGGTTAGGATGCTTTCAAAAGCCGCTAGGGAAATTAGTTTACAGGGTTGTGTATCACATAGTGAAAACAACAACAGGGCAGATGTTCCCCTCGGTCCTGCTGTAACTCCTTCCTCATGAAGTCAATACACAGAGAATGTGTGCAAGGTCCTGTGAGTGTCAGTGAGGCCTGCAGTCCTGACCCGTGGCACTAGTTCCAGACCACACTGTTTCCAGTTACAGTGATCTACCCTTCGCTCATTCCGAACAGGGCTGATGTGGGAGGCTGGATCCTCTGTTCTTACAGGGCTGGTGTGTTTATCACATGTCAGCATTTCTTCAAAGTCTATCCCTGATGCCTTCCCAGGAGGGGTCTAGAAAGTCAGCCCTCATGAACCTTCCTCTCCATCTTCCACCACCCAAGTGCTCTGATGGCACCTTCTTCCCTCACTCTTTCACTGGAAGAGAACCCAGACCACACTGAGGCAGACGACACTCGGGGTGATAAATAGGCACATGGAACTGAGATACAATAATTAAATGAATGTAAGGCCTCCATCTAGCAGCACAGCATAATGAGAAATTTCCAAATGGTAGCACTTAACTCTTTATTTTTATCCTCTGTTATGTATGCCAAGTCCAAATCCTCAGTTTCCAAATTAGCAAAGTAGGGTTGCAATAATATCCCTTTTTAACTTCATCAAAGATACAGTTAGTGGAGTTATTGAGGTCAGATCCTGGGCCCTGGTCTCTCTAACAGGCTAGGCTTGCCCATTTTTCCTCAGATAGATCGTCAAAGAAACATATAATAGTGAAAAGTAGAAAAGAGAATTATAATCAATGCAGCCATGGTTGAAAGAGAAACAAAGAGGTCCAGTGAACCTACTACCCAAGTCTGTCTCCAGGGTCCTAAGGGAGGTTTAGGTTTAAACAGAAGGAGGAGGGATGTATCACTAAGCAGTCCTGGTTGAGGTGTGGTCCCACCCATCACTAACCCATCCTCTCATCTCCAGTCTCTCCTGAAGATCAGAACAATGTGGGAACTCTTTCCAGAGACAAGAGCCTCCTATGGCTGACACCAGGCTTCAGCCTTTTCCTTCTCCCAGGGTGAGACACCTGAGGACATCTCAGTTCCTTAGGGACCACTGTTTCAGTAGTCTGAGAACCAAAGAGAAGGGCACAGAACACCTGAATTCCTGCCAGGATGATTACACCACACTTAATGAACATTTTCTTGCAGTTGGGCTGGAACCACATGCTCGGTTACCCAGTCCAGCGTCACTGGCTGGCCAGTGGGCCTCCACCAGCTCTGGCAAGGAGACTCTGTGTCCTCAGTTTTGAGAGCTGCTTCCTTAGTCCATGACCAGATGCTGTAAACCCAGACCTGAGTTAATATCTACCCACTGAATTGGATAGTGTTCTATCTGATTTCTCCAGAGGGGGAAGGAATTTTTAGCATTCTGCCTGTCTGTGGAATAGGCTAAAAGAAAACATGTAATATGTTCACCCAAGAGTAAAGCCATGTTGTAGTTAAGAAACTCACTTGCAGCATTTCCTTTGTAAATTCCCTATGTGAATTTACATAGGGAATAATCAGGTTGGTTATCACAAATGCAACCAATCCAAATCTCTCTAGCCAAACTTCTGTGCTAATGTTGAGATGATTTTAAGAGTCATGATAATCTTCACTATAACAACAGTTCATATGAAATTAATTAACCCAAAGCATCCTGGCCAGAGTTTCATAGCAAGGCTTAAGTGATAAATAATGCTGTTGCTACAGACATAGCAAAACATGGCCGCCAATTTGGGGACTCCACTATGTCCAGGCACTGTGCTGTGCCTATGACATAATATTGCTAACAGCTATAAACTTACCAGATTTCAATATGACAACCCTGAAGGATAATCTCTACATTGTACATAAAGGAAAGTCTCAAAGACAATCACTACTGGCCCCAGGCTTAGATTATTTAGCCAAAGGCCGTGTTCATAGTTGCACATCAAGCATGTTATTTTTGGTTGAAAAATTAGATTTTTAGGAGAAACTGAATAAGTCACATACTCAGTTGTTGTTCTTTTTAATTCACCCAAATACAGTCTTTTAAAAAATAAAGATGGAATATGGAAATTGGCTGTTCTGTTATTTTTTTACTGTCATGTAAAGGTATCATGCCATAAAAAGCAAACAATCAAGAAGTGTGTGTGTGTGTGTGTGTGTGTGTGTGTGTGTGTGTGTGTTGTATGTGTATTTAACACATAGAAAGGACAACTGCATTAAATAAAAGTGTAACTTGCTATCAATAGAGGGTATATGTTTACTATGATAACAACTGGGGTGCAGAAGAGACTGCATGGAATAGAACCCTTAGTGAGCTGTGCTAGCAGAGTAAAGAGGACAATGTGGTCAGAATAGCCAAGAGCCAAATTGGTGTCAACTTATCATACACCTTAGTGCATTCAATCTGTGTTGGAGTTTTAAGTACCTTAGAACCAAAATAAATAAACAAAAAGGGTTGTCAACAAATCTTAAAGGAAACAATGATAATTTTCCTGAAAGAATTTTCAAATTTCACCCTAAGGCCAAAGCAGAAACCTGGAAGTGCCACTGCTTTAGCAACAGATCAACACAGAAAAACTGTTTTATCTGGTACCTGCTCTGTTCTGTTCCCTTGGTAACTCCAGATACTCTGGCTTCCCTTCTTCTGTTGATGTACACACAGCAACTGTGCAAGAGACCTGAGGAGATGCTGTCAGAGGTCACACCCTGTACTGGCTAGTTTTTTTTTTGTTGTTTTATTTGACACAAGCTAGAGTCATCAGAGAGGAAGGAGCCTCAGTTAAGGAAATGCTTCCGTGAGATCCAGCTGTAAGACATTTTCTCAATTAATGATCAATGGGGACAGGTCCAGCCCATTGTGGGTGTGGCCATCCTGGATTGGTGAGCTGGGTTCTATAAGAAAGCAGGCTAAGCAAGCCATGAGGAGAAAGCTAGTAAGCAGCACTCCTCCATGGCCGCTGCTTCAGCTCCTGCCTCCAGATTACTGCCCAGTTTGAGTTTCTGTCCTGACTTCCTTCAGCGAATATGGATATGTAAGCCAATTAAACCCTTTCCTCCTCAACTTGCTTTTCAGTCATGGTGTTTCATTGCAGCAATAGAAACCCTAACTAAGACACACCCCTAGCTAACAGCATCCACTGTGCCAACTCAGAGTCCCTGAGCAAAAGGGATGAAACAAAACCACCCAAAAATCATTATGGAAAATCTCAGTCAACTCCTAAACAGTTATTTGAGAAGGAATTCAACTGCTTTTTTTTTTTTACTTCAATTTTAAAGAGGTTCCATTTTTCCCCTTTCCCGAAGACAGTGTATGCTTGATCAGACTTAAGAAGAATTTTCTTCTGTGACAAGATTTGACAGCAGGCAGGGTGTCTAAAGCTCACACATGCCAGCCCAATCTCATCTTCAGATCAGTTCTTCTTCATCCTTTTAAAGGCTACATTATAGGAATTATTTTTTTTCAAGTTAAACATAAAAATTGTATATATTTGTCAACTACCATGTGTCGTTTTTGTTTTAGCCCATATATGCATACAGGGCTAAACATGTATGTCCCTAGATTCTTCATGGTAAAAACTGTCTCTCTCTTTTTCAGGGGGTTGGGGAGAGATGGACTCACACTGTGACCCAAGCTGGCCTTAAACTCACAGTGATTCTCTTGCCTTGCCCTCCCAGGCTCTTGTATTACTGGGGTGAGCCACCACATCCAGCTAAAAGGGTTGTGTGGTGCTTACAACCTGTCCTCACTTATTTTGAGGAACAGCTGTGGTAAAGGCCAGCCGCTCCTCAGCCCACCTGTCACTGCTCTAAATGAACAGAGTTTCACAGTCCCCAGGGACTCTCAGCATGGATGCTGGGTTTCCTGATGATTTGTAGCTGAAAACAGCTAGAAACTGTTCTCCTGTCTCAACCAATTCAGCTTAGATCGCTGAAAACTGTTTTGACCATCTTTCCTAAATTACAAGCCCTAAGCGTTTCCCAAATCCAAACCAAAGCTTTCAGAGTTGCTAAAACAATGTAACTGGCATTCAGCTAAATCCCCAGAGGCAGAAAGACTACCTTCTTACAAAATCCCAAGGCTAGAAACTGTTACCTGAGAAGCAGGCTCTTGACAGATGGAGACAACAGTCTACAGGTCAAGATGCTCTCGGGGATATTAGTGCCTCAGAATAGAATTCACTTAGCAGGATAAAGAAACTTAATCGGCAATGTAGGAAATGAAAATTTTTGTTCCTGTAAGCTAAGCCACCCGGTGACTTCTACTCAAGTCTTCTGGGATTTATAACTAAATATTAACCTGTTTTCTTTCTGGAAATGACAGGATCCACATGCTCTAAAGGTCCTGTCTTTGCTCTTCCTCTGCTTTCATTACCTTTTTTCTCCCACCATGTGGACCCTGTAAGTATGTACAGTGTGTAAAAATAATAGTGTAAGTCATTTTGACATTGTTTGGATCCCTTTTAATAAAAATGTTTGACTTGTAAGTATTCAGGGGCTTTTTGGTAGTATCGTTATGCCAATGCTTAGCCTACTTCAAATTATCCAGTAGCTCTCAGCTTCTGATCACACTCTAGAGGGGATGAAGGTATACAATGTCACACATGCCTGCATTCAGGGAGATGCAGCTACATTTGCACTTTCTGCCCAGATCTCTGGATTCTCAAGGGGCAGAACCCTGTAGGACAGGGGACAGTCAGTCTGAGTTCATCCACAGGTCAGTGAGGACCAGCTTCAGGGCCTCGTTCCATTTTCCTGAAAGAACATTGAGGGACTTTGAACCAAAGAAACCATGAGGAGACCCTTACAAATGTCATCATGTGAAAAACTTTTACTTAAATTGATTGTAGCCAGAAAACAGATTTTGAATGTTCCCAGCACAATGGAAAGCAAACACTCCAGACCATGGTTTTGCTCACTATCCTGATTTGACCCTATTTATATGTTATTGTATGTAAATATAATACCCAATACCCCTTAAATATGTACAACCATGTTTGAATTAAAAATAATTTCAAGTTGAATGCAAATAGATCCATATCTATCGACAGGCACAAAACTCAAGTCCAAGTGGATCAAAGACCTCTACATAAACCCACCCACACTGAACCTCACAGAAGAAGTGGGAAGTACCCTTGAATGCATTGGCACAAGAGACCATTTCCTAAATATAACACCAATAGCACAGGCACTGCGAGTAACAATAAATAAATGGAACCTCCTGAAACTGAGAAGCTTCTGTAAAGCAAAGGACATGGTCAACAGGACAAAACAGCAGCCTGTGGGAAAAGATCTTTACCAATCCCACATCTGACAGAGGGCTGATCTCTAAAATATACAAAGAACTCAAGAAACTAGACACCAAACTACCAAATAATCCAATTTAAACAATGAGGTACAGATCTAAACAAAGACCTCTCAATAGAAGAATCGAAAATGGCAGAAAGACACTTACATCATTAGTCATCAGGGAAATGCAAATCAAAACAACTCTGAGATTCCATCTTACACCAATCAGAATGGCTAAGTTAAAAAACACCAATTGACAGCTTATGCTGGAGAGGATGTGAGGAAAGGGGAACATTCCTCCATTACTTGTAGGAATGAAAACTTGTGCAGCCTCTGTGAGAATCAGTATGGCGATTTCTCAGAAAAGTAGGAATCAATCTACCCTAAGTCCCTGCAATGCCACTTTTGAGCATACACCCAAAGGAGGCACACTCAAACCACAAAGACATTTAAAAGCTCCACTATGTTCATAGCAGCACTATTTATAATACCCAGGACTTAGAAACAGCCTAGATGCCTCTCAATAGAATAATGGATAAGGAAAATGTGGTACATACACAATGGAGTACTATTCAGTGGCGGTGGGTGGGGGGAGACATCTTTAAATTTGCAGGCAAATGGATACCAGACATAAAGCAAAGTATAACCAGCCTACAATCCACAACCCCAGAGAAGTTAGATCTCTCCTCCAGAAACAGATGGAAGCAGATGCAGAAATCCAAAACTAATGATTGGGCTAAGCTCCTGGAGTACAACTTAAGTGAGGGAGGAGCCATAATATGAAAAAAGGAGTCAAGACCATGACAAGGAAACCCACAGAATCAGCTGACCTGAGCTAGTGAGAGGTCACTGACTCCACACTGTCAACTGGGGGAATCAGCGTAGGACTGAACTAGGACACCTGAATACAAGTGACAATGGTGAGGCTTGGGCAGTGTATAAAGCCACTGGCAGTGAGACCAAGATCTAACTCTAATGCACAAACTGACTTTGTGGAACCCATTCTATATGGAGAGATACCTTGCTCAGCCTAGACATGCCTTGATCCTGCCTCAACGAGGTGATAGGAAGATAGAGAGAGAGAGGGAGAGAGAGAGAGAGAGAGAGAGAGAGAGAGAGAGAGAGAGCCATGTAGGTGCAAGTGTCCACAAAGGACAGAATAGGTCATCAGGTTCCCAGGAGCTGGAGTTACAGTTGATTAGTGAGCTGAACTCAGGTCCTCTGGAAGAACAGCGAATTCTTTTAACTTCCAGCCATCTCTCTAGGCCTTAAAAAAAATCTTAATTTTTCTCAAACCCAGTTATATGGGATCATTGCGAATATTGATATGTCCACACTTAATACATATAAAACTATAACTAAAGTAATTCAGTTTTTATTACTAGAACACAGAAATCTTTAAGGTTGAGGTGCCATTATTTCTAGAGTTTACTTGCAAATGGTAGGAAATGGTGGTAGGAAAACATGAGTTTTCCTTGCCACCTACAGGCAACTGTGGCAAAATGTAAGTGGTAAATCTCCATGGGACGTAGCAAGATGTCTGAGATGTTTATGGTACTGTGGTGACGTCATTCAAAGTACAAAATAAAAAACAAAGATGTAAATGGAGGGAAAAAAAGAATAGAAGGCTATTGTTTGTGCCTGGGTAGCAGTGCTCTTCGGGAGAGACAAGAATGGCAACACCACGCCCTGCCTTCTATGTTCCCTAAGCACTAAGTGACTGTCAGTCATGCTAAGTTACAAAGGACTTTGCAAGTCTTTGAGTCCTGTCTGGGCAAGGAGATTGCAGATAGATTTTGGGAAGAACCAACTCATCCCTAGCCACTGGGCCACGCCTCCTACTGTTCAGATCCCAGCCAATCAATGTGGGCACGCCCACCTCACTGTTACATATGTATGACCCTGGCTGGCCTTCTGGCTTCTTTTCTGCCCCAGTACCAGATGCAAGCCGGCATTTGCTCCTGCTTCTGACAGGGGAGAGCGAATCAACTCTGCAGGCCCCCTTTCTGAAAGCTCATTTGGAACAGACCCCTGCCTACAGGCTCCCAGCCTCCCAACTCCCTTGCTGTCCCTGGGAACCACTGGCAGCAGACCAGGTCTCATGAAAACCTCAAAGGCATCCCAGCGCTACAGGAGCATCCGAAGAAATGCCAGCCAGTGCTACCTCTACCAGGACTCCCTGCTGCTTGGGTGAGTGCCCTGCTGACTTCTCCAAAATGAATGCATAAACTTATTTCTCCGGAGTCACATGAAACTGGGGTGTCGACCACATCAGTGCTCTGGGAGGGAGAAGCTGCAAGCTGCTGCTTCTTGACCACAGCTGTATCCCACTCACTTTATTGCCGGCCAGTGGACACACACACAAAGCCCATACTTGGGCTTTTTCTGCATGTCCCTGTTTTCTCTATTGCTAGTGTAGTGTCAAAAGAGAGCTGACATGACACCTGTCTCCTCAGATTAATCAGGTGATTGTTGGAAAAGGCTTCTGATAACTTAGAAGTGGGCAAGAGTAGGAACCGAATGTGTTAGGTTTTTTAATCAGGAATTTTTTTGTTGTTCTTGTTAAATACTGAAACCTTGGCTAACTCTGAAGGAATTTTTTTTTCCTTCAAGGAAATAAAAGACATTTCAATTAGAATGAAAGGAAACGTTTTCATATCATCTACACTTAAAAATGTATTGGGTTACATATTAGATATTACAAGAGAGAAAGGCCCTGTTATGTGTTCAAAAAGTGTTCTTCCACACAGTAGCTATGCCCTGAAGGGAGGAGTCTTCCCTAGAATTCACTTAACTCATTTTTTTTCTTTGCAAAAACCACTGCCTACTTCTAAGTCTCTTGTCTTGGGTTTAAAATGAACACAAATGAACAGAGAAGCATCTCTAAGTGATATAGGTTTGGGTTTATCTCTTTTACCTTCAGTGTGGGTGAAGGAGGCATTGTGCCTCTAAACTTACCTGGTCACTTTGGTGAGCCTGTAAATGAGACTGTGTCTCCTATCAAAACTGCTGCTCCTCAAGAGTGGATTCC
The DNA here is from genome assembly GCF_003668045.3 of Cricetulus griseus. Taxonomy (NCBI): domain Eukaryota; kingdom Metazoa; phylum Chordata; class Mammalia; order Rodentia; family Cricetidae; genus Cricetulus; species Cricetulus griseus. The sequence continues at coordinate 114,083,526 of NC_048596.1, read as the reverse complement.
AATGAAGGAAACCCTCTTCTCCTCTCTCCTTTGGTGTCTCTTGCCTTAACAAGTCATTCTTTTTCACTAACAACTGAAATAATAGAATCCCACAAATGAGTTTCTATGGGCTGCTCTCAGTCTATGGACACACACACACACACACACACACACACACACACACACACACACCATACAGCTGACCCTAGGACAGTGAGATGCAGAAATTACCCAGGAAAGATGCTCTTTGCTGGAAGCAATTCTCTAATCAGATTTCCTCCATGATGCCCGTTTCCATTCAGTAACTCGGATGACAGCTTTAATGCTGATGAAACGGGGGACAGCAATGATCCGGAACAAATCTTCCAGAATATACAGTTCCAGAAAGATCTCATGGCAAACATCCGCTGCAGACCCTGGACCATGGGACAGAAGCTGCGGGCCCTGAGGTAAGGGCCTCCTCAGCAATCATTAGTAAGAGTGAATATGCTTTATGATTAAACAACCATATCCTGCCCAGGAAAGCTGGGGTGAAGAGGGATGTGAGAGGCATGACCACCTTGCATATGACTCAGAGAAGTCCCAAAGATGCCTAAAGGGATCATCTAGTCACATGGCTGTTCCTGTGCCTGTGCGTGTGCGTGTGTGTGTGTGTGTGTGTGTGTGTGTGTGTGTGTGTGTGTGTGTGTATGTGTGTGTGTTTCAACGCATGGTGTTTTGAATTGGTAGACAGTTTGGGGTTTCTAATCTCCTTTCTAAACACTAGATTTTTCTCATTGTCCCCCAACTCACAGGAGACAGGGTAAGGGCCAGAATCAAAGAAACATCCCCTTTAACTTCCTGCTTTTATCTCTCCTGGGAAGAAAGTCTCTTCAGTGGCCAGGTTATTGGGTTATTTTGAGTCCATTAGAAAATCTGTCTCACTCATGGTTTAGTGCTTAGACTTTTAAGACAGATTCTGTCATAATTTTAAAAAGTGGCCCAAGAGAGAAAGACGCCATGCAATGGAGTACAAGTAGAGGGGTATTTTATTAAGGGAAAAGGGGAGGGAGCAGACCAGCCTCTGGAGACAGGAGCAGCAGGAGAGAGGAAAGAGAGGCAGAGAGAGAGACAGAGACAGACAGAGAGAGAAGGAGAAAAAGAGGGGGTGGGAGGTAGGAAAGCCCCTTTTAAAAGGGAACACCACCTGAATGTGCACAGGTGGTGCTCTTAGTGGCAGCAGCTGAAGGCGAATCCTGTCAGAACCCCAAGAACAGGCCAGTACAGATGTTTAAATACTAACAACCTCCCTTCTTGAATTCCATTACCTCTTTGGATCTCTAGCTGTTCGACACTGGGCAGGTCTCCTAATTTCTCTAAACATAGGGTCCTCTCTTTAAAGCTGAAGTGATGACAAACAATGACTCCCACCTCCTGCAACAAAAGAATCCCACAAATGAGTTTCTATGGGCTGCTCTCAGTCTATGGACACACACACACACACACACACACACACACACACACACACACACACCATACAGCTGACCCTAGGACAGTGAGATGCAGAAATTACCCAGGAAAGATGCTCTTTGCTGGAAGCAATTCTCTAATCAGATTTCCTCCATGATGCCCGTTGGTAAAAATGTCAACAGCTAAGCACTTAGCGTGCTGTCAAAAACACTGCCTGTGACACCTCAGAATCAGAGCTAGGCACTATGGAAGATGCAGCCAGTCTCTCTCCTCTCATCTCTGTGATGTTGCAGATGGAACATAAGACTTCATGCATAATAGACCATACTCGACCTCTGGACTACATCCTAGGTCTCCAGAATTTTTAATATTGATTCAGCTTGATCCTTTTGTCCTCTGAAATTTGAGCTTATTAACATTAGATGTGCTAAGCACTGTGGGTGTGAGCTTTGTGTTCAGTATGTAACATGCAAGCCTAAGAAGAGGGTGATTGCCACAATCCCATAAGGGGAGTTGGCTGCATGGTCCTTGTGACAGATGTTACTGAGCTGTGGTGGTGAGCATTATGTTTAGAGGATAAACTGACTGTGTAGCAGTCCCCATACCTGCTGTTCAGGGACCTCCTGTGTACAGAGAACTACTGTCACATCACCACATCATGCTCTTTGGGGTGGCTTCCTAGTTGCCAGTGTGCATTCCTGTCCCTTCAGACCTCCCATCTCTCGGGATGGTCTGTCTTCCTGTCAAATCTCCCACTCCTGAGATTTGAATCCCAGTCTCACTAACTGGCTGAAAACAGTCGGAAGGCTACAGTGGGTTCTCCTCTGCTCACTTCTCGTGTCTGTTTCTGGATCTCATCATTGCCATCCTTTAAGGGTGAGCAGCACCATGCCTACTTGAAAGATGAGAAAGACAGATTGAGACGTTAAGAAAGCAGCCTGAGCAAACAGCCCACGATTGCTGAGATCAGCTTTAAACTGGACACTCTAGGCAAATAGAAGAGATTCCCAGAGAGGACTGAAGGGGGTGGGATGAGAACATAAGCAATCAGGTTGTGGGTGGGGAGGGCAATGGATGGGGAGAGTAGTAAAAGAGACTACTGGAAAGGGAGGGCTTTGGAGGTCAGGTTAAAACCTGATGCAAGGGAATCTCCCAGGAAGATCCCAGATTAGACCCCTAGCAGTAGAGAATACATAGCCTGAACTGGCCATCTCCTGTGACCAGACTGGTACTAACCAATAGTCATCAGAGAGGCTACATCCAGGAACTGGTGGAAACAGATGCAGACAAAACAGTATTCAGGGAATACTGTAGAAGAAGGTGAGAAAGAATTGTAGGAGTTGCAGGGGGTGTCAAACACAGCACAAGAAAACTCATAGAATCAACTAACTTGGGCTCACAGGGGTTCACAGAGACTGAACGGACAACCAGTGAGCCTTCATGGGACTGTCCTAGGCACTCTGTGTATATGTCACAGTTGTGTAGCTTGGTCCCCTTGTGGGACTCCTAACAATGGGAATAGGAGCTGTCTCTGACTCTTTCACAGGCTTTTGGGACCCTATTCCTCATACTGGGTCACCTTGACAACCCTTAATGTATGGGGCGGTGCTTAGTCTTACTGCAACTTGATATGCCATGTTTTATTGATACTCATGGGTGACCTGCCTTCCCTAAACAGAAGCAGAGGAGGAGTGGATTGGGGAATTCTGGAAGGAGAGGAGAAAGGGGAAACTGTGGCCAGGATATTAAGTAGATAGATAGATAGATAGATAGATAGATAGATAGATAGATAGATAGATAGATAGATTTAAAAAAAATCTATATGCTCTGACCCTAAGTCCAGGTCTCTTGTGTTGAACCATAGAGATTTTATGTACTCTCTGGAGCAATTAATTTAAAACTAAAGAAGAATGCATTCTACCAGAACTTTCAAGCACCATTCAGAAATGACAGTTTTTAGCTGAGTATTGGGAAGTTAAACTGTGTGTGTGTGTGAGAGAGAGACAGAGACAGAGACAGAGACAGAGACAGAGAGAACTGACCTGTGTGCACACTAGTAATACCCAGGGGTAAACAGCAGCGGCTTTCCTCTGTCACTCTCCACCTTATTCTTTGAGACAGAGTCTCTCACTGAATCTTGGAGCTCACTATTCCTGCTAGACTAGCAGGTCAGTCCGTTTTCCATACCATGTCTCCTCTCCCACCCAACTGGTGCTAGACTTACAAAAGTATACTTTTGTTTCCAGCTTTCACCTGGGTTGGGTATCCAACCTCAGTTTCTCATGCTGCCACAGTAAGCAATTGTGGTGCTTAAAAAACAAACAAACAAACAAACAAGAAAAAAATGCCCCCCAAAGGGAGTGGCACTATTAGGAGGTGTGGCCTTTTCAGAGGAAGTGTGTCACTGTGGTGGCAGGCTTTGAGGTCTCCTTTGCTTAAGCTCCCCTCGATGTGACTGTCAGTTGATCTCCTGTTGCCTGCAAGATACAGCACTCTAAGCCCCAGCCCCACATCTGCCTGCATGCCTCCATGCTTGTCCCCATGATGATAATAGACTGAACCTCTGAAACTGTAAGCTATCCAACCCCAATTAAATGTGTAAGAATTGCCGTGGTCATGGCAGCAATGTCTCTTCGCAGCAATAAAAACCCTAAGACAGCAATTCACTCCCTTGAGCCATCTCCCCAGCCCAGATTAAACTGTTTTTAACATTGAGACCAGAGCAGAGTAGATGCTTACCACTCTTTCAGATAACTTCAGGAATTAAATACAAACCTGGGTGGCTGGTGAATTCAATCATGCTGCCTGCCTCATCAGAGCTCCAACAACGTCAGACACCGGACACATCTCAGGCTGGCAGCAAGGATCCTTTGTCATCTTCCTGTGTCCCACATCTCTTATCCTTTACCTTGAAAAGCTACTGGAGCACCATTTCACTAATGGAACCCACTGAGGCTTATCCTAGTGTATGTGGAGGGTGCAGAAGGCACTGAACCCTGACTGCTTAGAAGTGAAGGAGGCACTCCAACACCAGTAAAAGCTACCCTTCTGCAAAGACACAGCTCATATTTTGCTTCCTGTTACTGGACCTGTGTTGTGTGTTTCTCTCCCTCATCTCTCCACACCTGTCAATCTCCACCACAGAGCTGCTGTGCCCCCTCTTCATCACTGTATCTAGCCAGCTAGGTCATCTTTACTAAGCAGGGAGCCCTTCCAGGACAACTCTTTTATGCATGCCTGTATGCCACTGTCCTTAACCCAAAACAAGACTGCAAAAAATACATGCAGGGAACAAAGCTACAAGTCCGATGATGAAATTATTTGCTATTTTGACTTTTGCAGTATTTTAATTTTTACATGCATACTGTATGTATGTTTGAAAGATGTCATGGTATGGGCTAGGGCATCAACTTTCATCCTTTCTGTACCTGTGGTTTTGATCAAAGTAGAGCCAGTGTGAGTGGTAGGCTACAATAATAAGGGCATTAAAACACAGAAGATGGAGCCAGGAGGATGAGGAAGTTCAAGGTCACCCTTGACCATATAGCAAGTTTAAGGCAAGCCTGGGCCACACACGAGACCCAGATTCACCAAAAAACAAAACATAATGAAGGTATTGCAATTAGTGGGATGAAAGTCTAAAATCCAGAATTTGGTGGAGTAATGATTTGGGGAGGTCACCTTGTCTTTAGAAACAGGAATTGACTTGTCCCTTGTGCCCCTAAAGGAGCACATCTAGAGGGTGTTATTAGGATGGCTAGGAGAGCACATACAAGAATGTCCTATTAAATAAACCCATCAAATCCAGAAATGGACTGACTGAGAGGAACTGAGCTCTTTAACACTGAGTGTAACCCCATAGACAGCTTAATCATGAGGTGTGCATGAGTATCTCTGCCTTGGGTTTGTGCATCATTAGGTTATTTGAACAGGGTGCATCTCTAAGAGCCACTGACATCAGCCCAGATCATGGTGCTAACCCTCATATTGCAAACCTGTTACTCATTCAGTTATTATCTTAACCATAACTATCCCAATGAATTCAGTCCATTGTGTGTATGTAAGTGTGCATATTTGCATGTGTGTGTGTGAGAGAGAGAGAGGGGGGGCAGGTACATATCTGTGTACATACTGTAGAAACTAGAGGATGGCCTCTGGTGCCATGCCTGTTAGCAGTGTTGAAATTCCAACCTGTCACCATCACACCTGCATGTGGATTTGGGAGATTAAACTCTTGTTTTCATGCGTGGAACAAGAGTATTTTATTGACTACAATCATTTGTCAAGTCTGGGTCAGGTTCAAGGCCATGTAAATACAACTTTGTTACACTTATTAACTTGACAGTGCCCCTTTCTTGAAGCAAGCTCCTTGAAGAAAGGTAGGGCTTTCACTACTAAAGAAGTAACTAAAAGGGGCTGGAGAGACGGTGATCTTCCAGAGGACTCGGATCAATTCCCAGGGCATAAACAGAAGCTTGCAATGATCTGTAACTCCAGTCCCAGGGATCTAACTCCCCAACTTCCACTGGTTCTTTATTCATGTGGTACACAAACATATATGCAAACACTCATACACATAAAATAAAAATAAAATCTCAAGAAATGTAGTATAAAGAAATGCCTGGAAAAAGCAAGTGTCAAGTAGAGGTTTATTGGCTGCTCTGGGGATACCCAAGGCTTGTGATCCCCAGCCAGCCATCAGCCTAAGAAGCACGTGAAGGAATCCAGTCATAACTAATTGGTGTGGATCCACTATTTCCAGTTAGTTCATCCACATAAATGTTATGACAATTGTAAGATTTGTGTGTGCACGCACCTGCATGATTTTATGTGCACCATGTGTGCACAGGTGTCTGTGGAAGTCAGAAGAGGGCATCCAGTACCCTGGAATTGGAATTAGAAGTGGCTGTAAGTCACCATGTAGGTGCTGGGAACAGAACTCCAGTCCCCAGAAAGAGCAGTGAGCAGTCTTAACCGCCCTACCAAACCATATCTCCAGCCCCTTAAAATAGTTTTAAAGGCATTTTCTTGTTAACAACCATCGGGGAATGAAATATTTTAATTGTACTCCTGCATCAGTTGGTGCTATTTTCCTGCTACGTCTTCACATATTTGAAAAATGGTGAACGTGGTAAAGTTGTGGTAACTTGTATTTTTCTTCTCTCAGACGAGCAAAGGAGATTGTACTGAAGTTTGAAGGGAGGTTGACTAGGACCCGAGGCTACCAAGCAGCAGGAGCAGAGGTAAAGAGCACATGTGAGGCACAAGTGGCCCCCCTTCCTGCTGTCTCTGGAACCCAGAAGCCACCATAGTCCCAGTCATCAGATGTAGGTTAGGAGCATCCAGCATTAATAACTGCAGAATAGCACAACATTCTAACAATAACTGTGAGAATGCACAACATGTAAGCTGCACTTGCTTCATCCCTGTATTTGGCTATATAATCATAGCTCTCACATTGAAAGCCTCAGACAATTAAAAATGGGAAAAGGACTAGGTGCCACTCCCTGAGATGTGCTGCTTCTTCTACAGATGAACCAATGGCTGCCAAGGAAGGAAAAGAACTTCCTGGGGCCTCATGATGAGAGAGATGTATAGTTAGAACTAGAGCTCAGGGCTCTGACTCCGGACCTGTGCTTCTTTGATTTATGACTTTAAAACAGTGTAGAGACCTGATGTTCACTAATCCCAGGCCTTTGCTGAAGGATGCTTGAGCTGCCCTTCCTCTGAGGACCATAGTGATGGGAGGGGTCAGAAAGTTTCATGTATTTCTGGGCTCCAGATATGAGGAAGTGTGTAAAGTGAAGAAGATGCAAAATAGACATAAGAAAATTGCAAGAAAGACCAGTGACCCTAACAAGGAGAATTTAGAGACAGATATCTGTTCCTGGCTACTTACATACAGTCTGTGTAATCACTCATGGAGTAGCGCCTGTCTTTGACTTGGCTCTCAAATCATGAGCTAGACAATTCCAACTTCTGATAAAACTCAGATTTCCATGCGCAAGCAGCCGTCTGGCCTTAGCAGACGCACCATGAATGACATTATCCTGTGGGCCTGTGTCAGGACCGTGTGCTGTCTTACAGTTGGGAATGCAGTAATTACATTTGTGGCTCTTCCTTGTGCAATGTTATCATTTGCTTCCAACACAAACCCGGACTGTGTGTGTGTTAGAATGCACAACCTGTCAAGTTTTCTGGAGAGCAGAGCCAGTATAGACCACATTCTGCTTTGTTTTCCTTTGAGAGAGAGAGAGAGAGAGAGAGAGAGAGAGAGAGAGAGAGAGAGAGAGGAATGACTTCATACTCTTGGCAAATATATGCTAAGTTCACAAGACAAAATTCCCAAGCTTATTTTTGGAAGCTTCGGCCAGGACAAAGGCCAGGAACTAGCTTGTAGAATGCAAAATGAATATGGGGTAGAGATCATTTTCAGGGAAGATTCTAGACTTTTGGTCTGTAAACAAGGGTGCAGATGGAATCATCTGGGGGGGCTGGTGATTCAAACAGATCTATAGGCTCCACTCAGAGAGCTACTCGGGGTCTACAGCTGGGTCAAATGGGTATCTTGAGATGCCATTCTTCATGTGATTTCTACTTTCCTAGTTCTCAACCCATAAATAAGGCAGACTGTGACTCAAAAGAATCTAGATCTCAGGGTTGGGGTGTAGCTCAGTTGGAAGGTTGGTTGCAAAGCCCTGATCTCAATTAACATCACATTATTATATTAACTTGATGTGGTGGGGTTCCCATACTTGGGAGACAGACAGGAGGATCAGAAGTTCAAGGTTATACTTAGGTACATAGTGCATTTGAAGTCAGCCTGGCATGAGTCTCTCTCCAAAAAGGAATTCATACCGCATAGCACAAAGTACAAACTGATATATACTGCCTTGTCAGGACAATGGGAAGATAAGGGTCTACTTTGGTCATAGACGTGTTTAATGGCCTGCAAAGACATAAGTAAAGGCTCTGAGGATGTGTCTATGAGGCTCTCCTATATCTAGGACCCCAGAGCCCTAGCCATTACCAAGGTTATGAATGATAAGTTTTCTAATCATGGCCTCTCCTGTCTAGCTCTGGCGGAAATTCGCCCGTTTGGCCTGTAACTTTGTGGTCATCTTCATCCCCTGGGAAATGAGGATAAAGAAAATTGAGAGTAAGTATCCACTAGAGGAGTGGAAGGAGGGTGTGCAGATGTGGCCAGCACACAGCCTAAGACATCTGGCAGGCCATGGCCATTATGGCATAGAGTCAGCCAGGGCAATTGTACAGCTAGAGGCTCTGCTCATGTGAGACTGAGATGCAAAACATGGCACCCTCACCTATAGAAGACTTTTCTCCAGCTCATCTTGTCCCATCGGACCAGTTTTTCTCTGCTCACTGGGTCCCCACAGCCACTATCAAATAGGCCCCCTGAGGTTTAATATCAGTTATAATTGTTGGGCCAATGACATAGGCTTCTTATTGGCTAGCTCTCTCTCTTAAAAATTAACTCATTTTTATTAATCTATGCATCACCACATGTCTGTGGCTTACCTAGGTGATGCCTCCCAGCAGCTACATGGTGTCCCTTGACTCTGTCTTCCCTCTCAGTATCTTGGTTTGGATTGCCTGCCTAGCTAAATTCTGCCTGTCCATTGGCTGAAACAGCTTTATTCATCAACCAATAAGAGAAACACATAGTTAAAACATACAGAATGACATTCTGCATCACTCACCACCTCCCAGAATGGGACAAGTCTCCATGCTGCATTTCTACATTCAGACATGGTTGAGTGTTCATTCCTAGTTCAATAATTCGTTCAGACAGCAAAGTCTGAAGGATTAGTGAAAAACTGTAAGAAGTAATATGATAGATAGCTTCCAGATATAAGCATGAAAATATATGTTTTTACAGAAGACCATAAGAATTTAGAAAATCTACACTAAAAATAAATAAATCATGCCCCAAATCTCTTTCTCCTCCCAGCTCCCATGCACAGAGAAATAAACAAACTTTAAAATGTCCCAAACTGAAGAAAAGCAGGAAGCTGGAGCCAAGATGATGAATGTTCTTTTGAAGAGACAGGGGAACATTTATTCAAAGTTGTAGACTTTCCCAAAAATCAGTTCCCAAGTTTAATGCAATTCCACAAATATGTGCAGTGCATTGCATAGAGTCCTTGATCACTTGAATCACAAAATACAAGAACAAAAACATTCAAGGGATAAATTGGGAGATAGGAGTAAGAAAATATTCCTAAGAAATTACATTTAACAAAAGGCTAAAATGAAATATATTATTAAAAGTTAAACAACTGAACAGCACAGAGCACCACAGTGTGGGGACTGACCAATATTCAAAGAAATGGGCAAACATTTAAGAAACAGATAGGAATGCAAACCGTTCCTTTGGCATCCAACTGTTTCTGGAGTCAATAGAAGTCACTCTGTAAATATTGCTGGGACCTGTTTCAAAGAGCAAAACTAGTCCTTTCATTTTAATATCCCATTAAATAATATTAATCTACAGTCAGAAATCATGAAAATCATTAAAGCAAATATAAGAAATGAGATCTTAGCACGAGACCTGTTTAGTCATGAAAGCAAAGGGGGGAAATTATCTAGAAAACTGCTTTTTAATTCAATTGTTGGAAAACACTCTTTAAAGATTTGTTTATTTCCAAGTGTGGGTGCATTGCCTGCATGTATGTGTCTGTGCACCACATGTGTGCATTGCCCACAGAGGCCAAAAGAGGGTATCTGGAAGTGGAGATGGTTGTGAGCCACTATGTGGGTACTGGGAATCACACCCAAGTCCTCTGGAAGAGCAGCTGATGATCTTAGCTGCTGAGCTGTCTCTCCAGCCTCAGAAAATAGATTTCATGTACATAAAAAATCAAAAGCTAGATGGAAAGTTAGAAAACGCATGTCCAATATTTCAGTGGAATTAAATGTTCTCTTACCTTTAAATTTAGTATGTATATAGAACGTTATAGACTTTTTAACACACCCTTTTATCTAGCTTCCCCAGTCATTAATGGTATTTTTACAGTTCAAATTAAGACCTTAGAGAAACCTTGGAATGTACAAAGTTATTCAAAATAGGACAGGAGTATCTGAAAGTCTCAAACGTTGCTACCTTCCCAAAGCATACATGAGTTAGTTCGTTTGGCTTGGCGTGTTAGCTGGGTACAGCACTGGGTACATTGTCAGACAGTGTAAACTAGAGTTAGTCTTTCTGTACATTGGAGTGGAGGCCAGGCTCAGGATGCTGACCCAGCCAGTCACATCACTCTTCCTGTGTGTGCTGCTGGTGAGGGTGGATAGCAATGCTGCTGGATGCAGGCTTTCTGCACTGTGACAGTTGAGCAGAGTCACTCTGGTGTTGTCTTCCCATAGGTCACTTCGGATCTGGTGTGGCCTCCTACTTCATCTTCCTGAGGTGGTTATTCGGAATTAACATAGTGCTCACAATGATGACAGGTGCTTTTGTTGTAATTCCTGAGGTAAGAGTTGTCCCAGGAGCTGGGAGGTGCAAGGCATGAAAGAGAGACAACCTGTACAACCTGCTGCCCTCATTGTCATCATACGGAGGTTAGGAAAGACGTGACAAGCACAGTGAATGTGTTCTTTTGCAGTGACTTAGTCACCACTGCTTAGATTTCTCGTGTGTCGCAATAGAAGGTTTGAGCATGGCAGAGACCAGTGAGGATGGCTGAAATCTGAATTTCATATCACGTTGTTTTTCTTTTTATTATTTTCCCCAACCACTTAATGATATAAAACCATTCATATCCATATCAGGGCATAAAAGAAAAGATGACACCCTACAGTTGGCCTAGATGCTGGCCTAGATGCCCAGTATTCCAACTAAACCCCTTTCTTATAAAGAGAACTCTTCATTTCCTCCGGACCTCAGTGATCTAGCTAGAGAAGCCACTTCCAGCTCTTTCATGTGGGTTTACACAGTAACAGCATAGGCAAGCAAACCCTAATCACAGCATCTTCACAGACTCATGGGGATCCACCATTCCGCTTATCTAGTCCCCTAGCCTAAGGAACATGTCAACCCTTCCTCTCTTACCAGCTGATCGCAGGCCAGCCCTTTGGAAGTACAGCCAGCAAGACCATCCCCCAGGAGCAGGTCATGTCTGCACAGGATCTGGACACTGTCTGGTCCCTGGGGGTAAGGCTAATGTTTGCTACACCCAGGCATTGCATGAGGGCTGAAAGGGCCACAGTTTTGGGATCTGGGAGACAACTCTTTGCTCTCTTTGCAGGGCTACCTTCAGTACTCTGTCCTGTTCTATGGGTACTATGGGAGAGAGAGGAGGATTGGGAGAGCCGGCTACCGCCTGCCCTTGGCTTATTTCCTGGTGGGGATGGCAGTGTTTGCTTACAGCTTCATCATTCTCTTAAAAAAGTATGACTGTCGATTTCTCAAAACCGTGTTTGGAATTCCGATAGAACATGTGTGATCTCACTTTATCCTGTCAATAGCCCTGTGAAGTTATGAGTCACTGTAACCATTTTATAGAGGAAGAGACCAAGGCTCCAGAGTTATACTAATTTTAACCAGCAGTTACTGTACACTGACTACTTTGTGCAAGCCTCTGCAAGGGGATTGGAGAGACAAGATTAGCGATTAATGTGTAGTCTGTGATTTTAGAAAATGCCATGGCTGCACTAAGATATGAACAGTGGCATGTAGATGACTAGAAAGAAAGCAAAGAGCTCTCTTTGATTCTTTCTATGTTTATCTATGACCAGGTGATAAATCATGCCATTTGATGCCTCCTGCTCATCACTGAGAGGAGGTCTCAATATAAAGGAAAGCAAATTGGCTTAAGAGTCCTGCAGCACCCAACCGTGAGCTCCACCAACTTAACCCAGTGCCCTATGGCAACTCACTTTTCCTCTTTGCAAACATTGGCTCAGAAAAGCACCAGGCTACCAGTCTCCCTTCCAGGTTAACATCCTTTGCTTTGGTGTGGAGCTAGGGCAGAGAGAGAGGGAGAGAGAGAGAGAGAGAGAGAGAGAGAGAGAGAGAGAGAGAGAGAGAGATGTGAGTTGATAAAGGAACTCTAGGGAGAGCCTGGCCCCCATTACCTCATCTCATATCATCTTTAGTCTACTCTGTGCTCTCTCCCAATTTTCACCTTGCCCCCACCCCCACATCCAATGTTCTGGCAGCAAAGTGCACAGAGAGGTGTTTGTGTAGTCAGAAACTACACAGCAAATAAAATAAGCAAACCCACAAAACTTGAAGAGGTATACAGTGACTTGCAAGGGCTCTTCAGATAACTAAAGGCTCTCCAGCTTAGTTCCTGGTGGCCTTTCGACCCCACGAGAGCAATTTCAATCCTTTACTAGGTGTTGCTCTTTAAAAGCAACTCAGAGCAGATTTGAGAGCAAGAAATGTAGCTGGAGAAGGAAGCCAATGCTTGTTACTGAAGGAACAACAGCCTAAAAAGCAGAGAGGGATCGCCTGCCTTCGAATATCTAAGGAATGCCCTGGGCAGGAGGGACCCGGCAGTTTTGAGGGATCCCATGGGAGGAGTTACCATAGGCAGAAGCTACAGGAACACAGCTGATCTCAGAGGGATGGTGACAATTTTACCATCACAGCTGCAGACATGAGATATCCTAGGACAAACATACCTCAATGGCTGCTGGCCACCACAGTGCTGGTGGGACTCATGAGAGAATTACCATGGCCATTTTCATACTGCTGAAAGATGGGCTGAGGGTCCAGGTGTGGTTAAAGTGCAGCCAATGTTCTGCTCTCCAAGCAGGGACTGAAGAGCTGTGTCAGAGGACAACTTTGTCCCAGGTCTCACAAAGTTTCCATGTCAGGTTGTGGCACCTTGGAAAGAGTGATCCCATCACTGAGACGCGTTCCTGTGATCTGACTGGGGCCTCTCTTGCAGAATGGCTAAGAACTCCCGAACCAGCCTGGCCAGTGCCTCCAATGAAAACTACACCTTCTGCTGGCGGGTGTTTTGTGCCTGGGATTACCTCATTGGGAACCCAGAGGCAGCAGAGAGCAAAACAGCTGCCATTGTGAACAGCATTAGGGTAAGTGAAGGCAGCACCATGGAATCCAGACTGTCAAGACTGCAAAACAGTCTATATCTCCTGCTGACTGAGCCAGCACTCCCCCTTTCCTCAGGGCCAGGGCAACAGACCCAATGAGGTCAACGTGACCCAGAAATGCACGGCAAGAACGTGTGAGAGCAAAAGATCAAAATGACCCTTTTATTTGCATATATTGTTTCCTCTTAAAACTTTTGATCCATGTATTTTTATAAATTACACAATGGATTCTTAAAGCCTACAAATGAATAAATACTTCTACATGATGTATACCAGCTTTTATCTTTAACTTAGGAGTCAATGTGATCAAAATCAGAGACTTGGGACAGCTAAGTGTCATAGGCAACTGAAGGGAACCTTATTCTGAGGGGAAAATGTTTCCATGATCCAAATTGTTACAGCCTTTTCTCTCCATTCTTTTGCTTAACTGATTATTGGATAATTGATATCTAATTCATGGCTGTCAATAGAAACTTATAGCAGGAAGTCACAGATGTTGATGATAAGAATTAAGATAATAGGTTAGTGTTTTGGGGGCAGGGCTGGTTTTATTGATGTTCATGTTTTTCATTTTGCTTTTAGACCCATGCTGGCCTCACACTTAACATGTGGCCAAGCACCCAAAGGGCTTAGGATTACAGGGTATGCCTCCATGCCCAATTGTATATATTATTCCTAATAATTATAATTGGTTATGAGGTTGTGCTTCTAATGCTGCATGTATTTTTCCTTCCAGGAGGCCATACTGGAAGAGCAAGAAAAGAAAAAAAACAAGAACATGTAAGTATTAATATGCCCATTCATTAACTTTTGCCTTATTTGGTACAAAGAGTTATCAGGGTATCTATGTCTTATTTTCATAATTGTTAGGCAGCTCCTCCTTCCTCTTTTCGTCAGTCGCCTGAGTAACGTGACCTGTGGGAGCCTCATTCCTTTTCCATAGCAGTCTTTAAGAGTGGTTTCTCCTTCTGTACATGCTGCACCTAGACCGGTGTCTGAAACCAACCAGTTTCCTGTTCTTTAACTTATGTAATAAAATGGCTATTTTTAGTACCAATTAGACATGTGAGTATCATTAGGATTTATTTTATTTAGAAACAAATCTCTGAGTTCCTAAGATACAAGGAGCATCCCATCCACAACCATAGCTGAGATAGCCTCCTGGGGGACAGGTTTGTCATTTTGTCATGACATCTTTAAACAGAGATCCAAGGGAATGGGAAGGCACTGCCATGAAGGAAAAATGGCCCTGTCCTCATCAGGACAGATGTGTCCACCTGCCTCATGTCCTTGCTGATATCATAGTCCAGTTCAGTTAAATGTGTGGCTACTGGCTACTGATGAGAGCAGGGTGGTACCGGAAAGAGCTGTACATAAGCAGCTGAGAGGGGTGTGTTCTAGCCCTCCCCAGTGACCCAAAGAGCTGGCCCACAACCTTTTTGACCTACACTTTCTCTCCAGTGATTGGCAGGATGGGCCCATCAGGCCTCTCAGAGGCCAGAGAACAAGCCCACCACAGTCACTACAGTCTCTGAAAACACAGACCTCAGTTTGGATTAGCATCCCTGGCAATAGGATTCGGAGTCTATGTCTTTATCATATCTAGTCAAGTGATTTAAAGGACACCTGGAATTTGAAAATGATAGCCACCTTCAAGTTCACTCTAGATCCAAGAGGTCTTACTCAACAATTCATTACTGGTGAGCCGAGGAGGAGTCAGTTTTCTCATTCTTCTTCCATGAGTCCTTGTCCTCATCCTTTTGCTCAGAGGATGACAGAGATGCACCAGGTACTTGAGACCAGAGGAGAAGCAGAGAAAGAGGGAATCACCATGTGTGCATTTGGCCCCAGGCCCAGCATTCCTTGACTGGTATGGTCATCAGGAAGGATGCCAGGTACATGGCCAAGGGGAGACAGCTATTTTATCCTCATCACATTCCTCCTAATGGTGCCTTGTGAGTAGTATGATCCTGGCAATGATGCCACTCTACCTTGCCTGGCATATTTTAAATGTGGGCTCTCAGAACCCAAACTCAGGTCCTCATGCTTGTGTGACAGGCACTTCACAGCAGAGTCACCTCCCGACCCCCTGTATGACTCCAATTATAAGTGACAAGCCTAGAACTGAAACCCACATACCTGGATCCTAAAACAAATGTTTGATGGTTTCTTAAAAGTTGCCAGCTGCTGGCTAGCTGAATATAAAACTCCGTTTGTCTTTCAGAAAGTGAGAAATAGGAAGTGGAGGAAGCAGAAAGGACTCCAAGCAGGGAAAAGGCCCCTATCCTAAAGTCCCATCCTCAGCATCCTTGTGTTGCTTTTATTTTCAGGGCAGTAACTGTCTGCCTGAGAATCATTGCCAACATCCTGGTGCTCCTGTCACTGGCTGGGAGCATCTATCTCATCTACTTTGTGGTGGACCGGTCCCAGAAGCTGGAGCAGTCGAAGAAGGAGCTGACACTTTGGGAAAAGAATGAGGTACCCAGTGACCAGCAATTATATTAGCAGATCACTCTTTAAGGGGGATGACAACATTACCTTGTCTCTGCTTCTTTAGTGAATTAGACAGAAATATCTCTAAAAATGAGCATAGCCTGCTAGTTCTAGAGTAAGAACCAGGACCTTCGGCTGGTTCGACATAGCATTATGTCCTGGTTAAATAACTAGGAAGACCTTCATTTTAAGAACTCCTCCATGTGCTCACGATAACCCTATGGTTCAGCTTTGCCCTGTGAGCAGGAACTTCAGTTCTTTTGCAGCCACACTCTCAGGCATGGGCTCCACCCACAGACCCGCAGCAGGGACCACACTGACCCCACAGTGTGTGCCTCAAATCCCACTAGCTGCCTCATCTGACACTTAGTTTCCAGAACCAGCCACACCAACTGTTTGAACAACCCACACCCCCACTTGTGTGAATATCTCCAAAAATAGAAAACTACCAAAGAGGAGGCTAGGGAGAACTTCCAAATGTCTAATATTTCTTGTGACTGTTGTCCTGAACGTTTGGCCAATTTACCTGCCAAGATTTGAAAGACAAAAATAACTCCAAACCACCTTTTGGATTATTCTGATAAAAATAACTAGCATCCACTTTAAAAACAATTAGGTGGGCATCCATCTGTCTCACATGCATTTGTTTCTTAGAAGCTGATATTACGCCACATAGCCTTTCCCGTGCCTCCTTGTATTTTATACCAGTTATGTGGGTTAAGTAAAGTTTTTACCTCCTTGTACATTTATAAAGTGGCAAGTTTTAAAACATCTGTTCAGAAATGACTTCTCTAATTATAGCTCTAACATCTTTTGTACCAGCTTAAATTCTCCTTTCTTTTGCCATAAGTCCAGACAAACAAGAGCCAGGCATGGTTCTCCAGATAATTAATCCCCCGTGTACAGAGGGATATTCAATTACATCTCTGCCTTCCCCTTTCTGATCATAATAATCGCAATTATTTCCATCCTCCATCCAAGGTCAGGAAGGTATAAATACAGTGAATTAGTGACTGGCGAACGTGACAGAAATGCTACAGAAGCCCAGATAGCATGTATAAGCATCCTCATGATGGAATAGTGGTAGTCTTCAGAAAAAGGATGACTCTCAGAAACTTAGGGAGGTTTCTTAACAGGACCTCAGTGTCCCTGTGAAGGTTTGGTGGCCATATTAAAAAAAATGTTGTTGAGGGAATTGAGACTTGAGAAACATATACTGTCTCCATAGGTGAGTGTGGTGGTCTCCCTCGTCACCATGCTAGCACCATCTGCCTTTGACCTCATCGCTGCTCTGGAGATGTACCACCCACGGACGACACTGCGTTTCCAGTTAGCAAGGTATAGCATCTTAGCTAGAAGAACCCCAAGGTGGCTCAGCTGTCATCCACCCACAATGGGTCTGGATCCCTGCAGAGCTAAGGCATGTTCCTTCTCCTCCACACTTAACATAAAGTTTTCTAGGGGCATAGCTCAAGAAAAGCTGGGGGCAATTGGAAAGAAAGGAGTCGAGTCAGAGAAGGAGAGAATAGAGTGATGCAGGTAGCACAGCTGGAATTATGGTTAATAAAGAAGAGGAAGCAGAGAAAGAAGAGGAGGGAACAAAGAGGAAGAGGGGGGAAGTGGGCAGGAAAAGCAGACACAAAAGAGCAGCAAGATGATGGAATGTGTGTCTGGGTTTCCTCATTATTGAATTCCCTCTGTGGTTGGACTCTGAGTGGCAAAATAGACCCTCATTGTTTGCCAGACATAAGAGAAAGACAGCCTGTTCTCTGCTAATAACTACCCAAGCACAAAGTTGTATAATGCTATGAGCTGTACCAAGACAGCCAGTGGCTGCTACAGCAGATGTCAAAAGCAGATGTGGCCTGAGCCACAGCAGACTGTGTGTGCAAGAGAATATCCCAAGACTGCCTCCTCAAGAGTTAGAGTCACATTCCTGTCTAGCAAAGGCTGGCTTTCTGAAAGCCTGCTTTTTATCCCCTGGAGTTCTTTCTCCTCCAGTTAAGTGGTGTATTGGTAAGCAGAGAACATGGTATAGGAGGTACCACAGCCCTGGCAACTTGCTCCTGATCCTATCCACACTGGCTTCTCCACGTCATCTCCTGCGACGCTTCATGACACTCCCCAAACCTCAGACCACGCTGAGAAGGATCCCTTCCACTCCGGAGTCAGTAAATATCTTCTGTTAAAGACATGACAATCAATATTTTATACTCTACCATCTATATCTACATCCCTGTCCCAACTACAAGCTCTAAGGAAGAAGCATGAAAATAGCCACTGCTGATAGTGCAAACAAAGGGCTGGGCTGTCCAAAGCACTTTGTTTACTAAAATAGGTGAAAGTGTTATTTCACTTGAAGACTCCAATTCCATGACTCCTGGAATCCCACTGCCATAAAGACAGAAGTCATCACTAGAAAGAAAGCCCACAGCACAGGATAGACCTGGGGCAAAGCTTAGGGACCCACTCACCCTGCTATTTTCTGTTCCACTCTGCACCTCTCCTGCCTGGATAAGAAAGACCTTCCCCAGTTCCTTCCTTGCCCACAGGCACTGGGAAGAATCAATTCTATTATTGCATTTGGTGTAACAACAATCCTATTACACAGATCGGCCTTATTATTTATACTCAAAACTAGAGAAACAGAGCCACAAAGAGACATAACCTCAGACAAATGAGATATAATTTTGGTAATAAAAGCAAGACATATTATTTCAGTTCCATTCACTCACCAACAAACCATGATACCTTTCATCTGAGATGCAGTGAGAGCCCTAGCAAAAGCCCCGGCTCTACCAAGAACTCATTGGGCCCTTCTTCCATCAGCACTCACCATGTACCACTGAAGGGGCTGTTGGCCCACAAAGGCTAAGGCAAATGCTGAAGTTATCCTGGGATGACACATAAAGGAGCCCCTCCATGGTTTCAGAGGCAAAACAAGTGACAAAGGTGTCTCCTTGAGAAACTGTCTACCTACACGTGATGTTACCTGAACCCCATAGAGATGAAAGAGGCCTGTGGGGATGTGTGGGTCATTGTTTCCATGTGGAAGTAGTCTCCTTAAGATAAGGCTGTTTCCCTATCACTGGATTTGATTCCACATTTTCACATCACTGACCCAGGGAAGGATCTACAGAGGCTGCTTTCCTTGCCCATCTTATTTCTTAAACAGATTTCCCATAAGACCCAAGGTTCTGTTGTGGGCAATACCAGGATGTGTTTCCCAGATATTTTACTCTGGGAGAACAGACATGATGTCTATAGTGATTGACACAGACTTCGTTTGGCAGCTACTTGCATGGTGTGACTGTAATACTGCCCCTCTGTGCTGCTGTGGAGCCCAGCCTATTTTTCTAAGGGTGGTGCTGAGATCTACCAGTGGCATGCTGGTCCTTCCAGCCTCATGGACTGAACAACTCTCAGCGCTCCATCTTTCTGTTCTCTCATCCCTTGAATGGATAGTGTAACATAGACCTGCTGAGAACTTAGCAGAATGACGCCAGGTAATAAACTTACAGACCAGAAAGCATGGGTCAGATGTTAAACCACCCCACAGGACCCATGTTCTTTCTGCTGCACTAGTGGTCCAGGGATGGCTACTGTGGGATCACCTGGGAAAGATGTAGACTCCAAACCTAATCCTCACCTGCTGAAGTTAGATGATTTGAGTAGTCTGTGTGTGTGTGTGTGTGTGTGTGTGTGTGTGTGTGTGTGTGTGTGTGTGTTAATGTTCACTCACCCACACATAGGTGCGTGTGTGATTCATGTGATGTGTGTGGAGATCAGAGGACAATTTGCAAGAGTCAGTTTTCTCTTTCTACTATGTGGCTCCTGGAGATCAAAGTCAGAGGTCAGCCATGGCCACAAATGCCTGTACCCACTGAGTCATCTTGCCTGCCTGCCCTATAATCTATGGCTTTTTCAGTGACACCCAGGTAGCTCAAAGAAAGCCACATGCAGCAACTACTGTCTTATTATCATGTCCATGATGGCCTAGAACTCTCTGGAATCTCCAGACTGCTGGTCCTGTGTGTGGTCATCTTGTTTCTCAAGATGTCTTGTGCTTTTCAGGGTCCTGGTACTATATCTAGGAAATCTCTACAGCTTGATCATTGCTCTTCTGGACAAAGTGAACAGCATGAACATTGAGGTGAGTGTCTAGATGGGACAACACCTACTGTCACTACTGTCATAGCTATCTAGACTATGCTGTACGCAGGTATGCTGAGCATCACTGCTCAGACTGGATAGTCTTCCTCCTCCTACTGTCCAGATTGGACAGTCACCTGCTACCATTGCCTAGATAAAATGTTCACTCAACAGCAAGGCCTAGATTGAACAGTCTCCCTCCCATCACGGTCCAAACTGGACAGTGTCTTGCCATTGTTCCACATACAGCACTCCCATGTCAGTATCTTCATCATCTATGTCCTCTTTTCTGCTTATATGCTTTTGTCTCATATGGCACATCTCAAGCCATTCCACTGTGGTCCTTTTAAGGTGTAGAAAGAAATTTAATTCCCATTTCCCAGATTAAAAAATTAGCAGTTCTGTTATGAGAGCTTGGGCTATTGCCATCATGTCTCCCTGGGCCATGCTATCTTATTTTCATGCCTCCATCAGGAAAGACTATCAATGGCTCTTTCAAACAACCCCAGGAAGATGAACAGGTCATAGGCCTATCCAGAGAGTGGAAAGAGAATAGTCTTTCCATAACCAGATAGTTCAGAGTGTGCTCCATCCAGTCCCAGACCCACGGGACAGCTTTAATGTTCATTTCAACCCCCTCAGCCCTCCAGGATACCCTGAGTGAGAGAGGATGGAAGACATGAGGAGGAGCTTTCTGAGAGTCATTTACTCAAAGTACATCATAAATTTCAGGGCATATGGACCAAAGAGGCCATGGAAAGCCAGGGATTTGAAGTCACATAGACCTTGGTCCTTACCTGCCACTTACTGGCATTCTGTCTGGAGCTCACTGAATCCTTATGAACTTGATCCCTTGAGGTTGAGAAGAGGGGAATTTGTCACCAAGAACCATAGAACTATTTCTGAGATTCGCTGGGGAGCAGTGAACACTATTTCAGCTGGTGTCTTGTGAGTGTGGTCACCTCTAGTCAAATGGTAAGAGGGAAGGAAAGAGAGGAGAGAGGACAAGGAGTGAAAAAAAGGAGAATAGATATGGAGAAAGAGACAGGGGACAGGGGAGAGGGAGGAGGAGACAGATGGAGAGGAAGAGAATATTACTCCAAAGCAATGTTGTGGTCCCCTTCATTTGTCCAAGCTAGATTCTTGCTCACCAACGTGTGAACAGCCTTTCTTCCTTCCTTCTCCTTCCCCTCTCAACAGGAGGCTGCTACCAAAAACATCACAAGCCATTGGGCAGATCCTTCCACCTCCTATGCCACCAGAACAGTGACTGAAGAAGGGCAATGGCCCACACCTGGGGTGGGAGTGGAGCTCAGGAGAAACACCAGCACCTGGGTCTTGGAAGACACAAGCATTCTAACTACGGCTATGCCACACACCAAGGTCAACAAGACAGTGCCCTACGTGCAGGCCCCACAAGGACAGTGCTGGGAGACCTATGTTGGCCAGGTGCCTCCCTCTGCCCCTGGAGAAGTCCCTTCAACACCTCATCCTGGCAACTCTGTGGGCATCACTGTTCCTTTTTCATAGAAAAGGATCATGGAATCCAGTGATGTTTTATTTTCTTATGTTCCCCATCTCAGAGTTAATCATAGTAATCAGAGCAAAGTTACTGTGGAGTAGTAACTAAGCAAGGTCCTTGTAAGGTGCTGGCCTCAACCTCCTAGGCACAAATGAGGAAACTGAGGCACACATGGTTAAGAACTTGTATTTCAAACTGGGGAGTGGTGGCGCATACCTTTAGTCACAGCACTCAGGAGGCAGAGGTTGGTGGATCTCTGTGAGTTCAAAGCCAGCCTGGCCTACAAAGCTAGTTCCAGGACAGAGAAACCCTGTCTTGAAAAAAAAAAAAAAAAAAAAAAACAACCTTGTATTCAGAACCCAAACTCAAATGAACAGATACCCTCCAAACAGCCATTATGTAGTAGAAGCCCCTCCCTCAGCCACTGTGCTGTATAAAAATGTGAAGGGAAGACATTATATAGCTCCTGGCTCTGGCTCCAGGGAAGGAACAGAGACAGGGTGGACCCTAGAGGATTGTGAAGAAGACAGAGATGGGGAGGACTAGGGAGGCAGGGCATGGTGGCAGCAGGACCCATGTGTTGCAGGAGATGCTGAAGCTATCTGTCATTGACATGCTCTTCACGGTGGCCAGCATCCTCCTCATAGACTTCTTCCGAGGACTTTTTGTTCGCTACCTAAGTGACTATTGGTGTTGGGACCTTGAAAGCAAGTTTGTAAGTGAAATACTGTGTGCTTGGGGAGGGTGCTAGAACTAAATCCACCTTTGGCTGTTCGCTTGTCCAAGAATCAGTCAGGCATGTGTTGTATGGCTTTTTCTGGGGAGTTTATTTCTGTTCATCTCAAATAGAGGGAAACAGACCCAAGAAGTGATTCCATTTTAAGTCTACCTTAGGGAACCTATGAGCCTCTTGGGGTAGTGACACAAAGCTTGCTGCACAATTTGCAGGCATCTGCATTGAAGAGTCTTTTGTCTCCTTGTTAACTGCTTGTACTGCATGGGGAGGGCATCCTGAGCCTTGGACACTTCCTGAGCCTCTGAGTCTTGACTTTCCTAAGTCTCCTGACCTTCCTCTTCCAGGAGGGAATGCTTCAGTCCAAGGAAACAGCTACTTATGAGCATGGCCCAGGTGGGGCAGAGATACCTCAGAGGTGGTTCGTGAGGAAAACATGCATGCAAGGCTAGCTCTTTCCTCAGCTTCATATTTCCCCACTTGCTGGTGAACAGCAAAGCAGTGATCTCTGACTGTCTGTAAGAGCAAAGAATTCTGTTCAAGTTGCCACAGTGAGCCACTGTGTACAAAGAACCTCGTGACTTTGTTTTTAATGCAAATGCTTTTCTCTAACAGCCTGAATATGGGGAATTCAAGATCGCTGAGAATGTGCTGCACCTAGTCTACAATCAAGGCATGATTTGGTAGGTCTCAAAGCTGCTTCCCAGCTTTGCTTGTGCCATCTGGGCTAACTAAGGCTTTGATGAGCCCAGGTGGACCTATGAATGCACAAAGCCACAAGCACCACCAGGAAAGGATATTGACAAGGGAAATTTCTCAGGTGAGGTGATTTTATAGAAAAGAATAACAGAGGGTGGTGGTTCTTTTTTAAATCACTTCTGGTCACAGCTCCCAAAAATGTCTGCATAGGAAGTGTGGAGTCCCTCAGCTGGGAGAGGGGCAATCCAGGAAGAGGGACATCTTGCCAGGAAGGTGTCAGGAACTGTGTGATTACACTTGAACACTTAGAGTCAAACCCATCTTGAGCATTTCCCATCATTTCTTTCATGTAGACATGGGGGCCAGATGGGGGACTATTCTTTCTTCTATATGGAGAGCTATTCTTCTGGATAGTTGGCACTTCCTAGGGGGTGACTAGGCAAGCCTCTAGCCAAGTAGATCCTGTTGCTTGGAGCACCAGGACACAAGCAAGGGTCATCTTGTCATCCTTTCCTCAGTAGTGTGTCTATGTGTGTGGGGCCTCCAGTCTTACCTATGAGACTATAAATGGCACTGTTGGTCCAAATACTATCAGACAAAAAAAAAGAAGCTTGGCTATTCTAATCATTCAGAAAATACAGCCTCTACCATCAGTCACAGAATGCATATGGAACCCAGTAGTGCAAATCTGGTGTTTGAAATATTTATTTAACATGTGCATGCTGAGTTAATTTTTACTGCAACACTATCAACTCACTGTAATCACTGGATGCAGTAGAAAATGAGGCAACAGAGGCACAAGGAGGAATGCCTGACATTTTTGTTTTTAAACACTTCATTTTCTGGCCACTGAATCTGAATTCCATGGGGATCAGTTCAATAACATATCCAATACAAATTGATTTTGAACTAAAGTGGAGGTCATGGGTTTTATCGTGCATTTGACATTTGTACCTTGGCTAGATGCCCCAGTTACTCCCAGTTTACTTATTTCACTCTTAAAACTAGACAACGTTGGGGGGTTGGTGGTGTTTGACCTGTGTTGATTCAGACTCAGTAACTTATTAACTGAGTTCTTGCCCCAGAATTACAAAGTATAGAGTTTAGCCCAGGGCCTAGTTCTCCAATGCCTGCTTCTCCCCAGAGGAGGCTTTCCCCATTGCTAAACTAGGAGATGAGAGACAAACACATCACTATTGCCCACCTGCAGGGACTCATCATACCTCTGGAATGTGGAGACTGTGTCTCAGATCTTTAGAGGTTCTACAGTTCTTGACCTATAGAGTGTAAATGTCACAGCTCAGACCCTTGCTCCACCATCAGTGGGGCCTCTGTTATGCAGCCCTGAATGTGGACACACACAGACTACCTTCTGCCATTTCAGGATGGGGGCCTTCTTCTCTCCATGTCTACCAGCCTTCAATGTTCTCAAGCTCATTGGGCTGATGTACCTGAGGAGCTGGGCAGTGCTGACCTGCAATGTACCCCACCAGCAAGTGTTTCGAGCCTCCAGGTTGGTAGCAGTTGTGTCTGCCTTAGGCTGTGACCATAAATCCTCTGAACAGACTAGGGCCTCCTAGCACAGTGCCCTTCAAACCCTGTGGTTTCTCTACTCAGCTCCTGCCATGAAGTCTCTGCCTATGCCTCCACCTTGGAACCAGTTGTCATCCCTTTGAAGCTCTTGACACATATTTTTTAAGTTTGTACTGATGTCTAACAATCATTTGGAAAAAGTGCACAAGTTAGAAATGTCAGGCTTGAACTTTTGCAGATTGAACACAAAGGTAGGAGCAGCATCCACTTGAAAGTAGAACATGAGTGATTCCCAGAGCACATCCCTTTCTCCCATCACCCCTGATTGCTACAGAACTAGTTGGGCTTGCCTGGTTTTGTGGTCTATGTAAAATGTGACATACAGAGAATGTGCTCCTTTGTGTTCAGGGTTCTCCTCCTCCTCTTACTTCTCCTCCTCCTCCTCCTCCTTCCCTTCTTCCTCCTCCTCCTCCTCCTTCCTCTTCTTCTTTGCCCCCCCCACCCCGACTTCTTCACTCAACATTGTATTTCTCCACTTCATGTCACCGACCAAACACACAAAACTGACTTCTGGGGTTTTTTTGTCTGTTTTGTAGCTGCTTCCAGCTGCTGACTTAATGGCCAACACCCTGAACAAAGTGTAATTCTGAGTATTAGGGAAGGTACACATTAGTTTTCATAGTTACTTAAAAGTTTGAATTGTTCTACAATCCTGACTACATTTATTCTTTCCTGAATTTCATTTTAGCCACATGAGTGAATTCATGACACATTTTGAATCTCATGATTAGACCTCAGTTACAGTCCTTTGTCACAGTAATTATCTGTATATCTGTCTTTTCTATCAGTGGCTATCAAGCTTTTTTAATATGACCTGGATAGCAATCTATTTCTATTTTATCTGGTGACCAGTATACATTTATGCTTATGCTTGGATATATGTGGTTTTATATATTTGCATGTAATCTCTATTTCCCAAAGACCCCACAAAGGCAACCACATGTCAGCATGAGCTATGGAGGTTACAAGCATTAGCACCTGGTTACTACATTCCATGCAGGACTTTTGGTTAAGTCTTTTTCATCAGAGAAGGAGAAAGATGGGGAAACTGACAGGGTAGTTGACTATCACTAAACTGATAAACTATATACAGGGCCTCACATACCAAATTGGTGTGAGCCACCATTGGGGAATCCTGGCCACTGAAGGCCCTGATACCAGCCTGGGACTATTCACTCTGAGCAGTAAGAGGCAGAGAGATAAATAGAAAGCAAATGTGATCCAGGTCAGATGGTTGAGGGTCACAAGCAAGAGAGCCCTTCTCCTGAGACCCAAGAGGCAAGCTCCAGGCTGGCAGCAGGAGAGGAAGGCACTAGGTATCAGTGCTCTGAGTTACATGGGTCAGTCGATGAAAGAGAGCAACTGCAGATGAATTTAGGCTTAGCAAAGGCAGCAGGGGAAATCAGTCTCCATGGACTGACTGACTGCAGAAGCTCTTTTTATTGACACACAAAAGGCCATTGAGCAAGTGAGTTCTCAAATACCAAAATCTTTTATCTGAACGAGGAGTTGTCTTAAGAAACCATTATCTATGCAAATGCAGGCATTATAAAAAATTCCAGGTGTGTCAGGAAGGTCTTGTGACTGAGGTTATGCTAAGGATCTGAAATTTCCAAGACACAGCAATCCCATAAATCTCAGATAGCAATTTCTGATATTTAGAAGAGATAATTCCAAGGCTTAAGTGGCCATCACTCCAGAGTAAATTCCAGGTGCAATGGAATATCCTGTTAATATTCCACTACATTTAGGCAAGCTCCTAGGTGAGTGGAGGGCAGTTCTAAGATTGCCTATGTGGAGCTAACTGGATAGAAGCCAGGCACACAGGGGTGGAGCCACTGCTTTCTCCATTTACAGCTTAAAAGTGCCCAGCCAGTGTTTGTAAAGTGAATTTGCTGGGTTGGAAGCCTTTTTCTGAAAGCCAGGTTCTAAGCTGTGCAAGCCCCTCACAGGTGTGTGTGTGTGTGTGTGTGTGTGTGTGTGTGTGTGTGTGTGTGTGCATAGACCAGCATGTGCCCATACTCAAGCACATGCTGGTCTATGTATGTACACAAGTACATGTGCATGTGTGTATGCATAGCAGTGGTGGCCAGAGTTTGATATCAGGCATCTTTCTCAATTACTTTCCACCTTATGTTTTGCCAGTCTGGCCAGCCTGACTGGATAGTAAATCCCAGGCACTTCCCATCTCTGCCTCGCCAGTGCTGGGATTTCAAGCCTCCAGACTTTTTACAGAGGTACTGGGGATCAAACTCAAGTCCTCATGCTTGTGAAGTAAGCACTATACCAACTGGGCCATCCAGGCCCCTGCTAAGAGACCAGTTCCATCTCCAGAGGCGCTGGCTGCTTCTGGTTGGGTTGTTAGGCTGCGCTCACTCAGACTCTGGGATGAACACTGTATGGTGTTTGTCTTTCTGCAGATCCAACAACTTCTACCTGGCAATGCTCCTATTCATGCTCTTCCTCTGCATGCTGCCAACCATTTTTGCTATTGTCCACTACAAGCCATCTCTGAACTGTGGCCCCTTCAGGTAACACACACAGAAAAAAAGTAAATAAGTAAATAGATAAATGAAAATAATATAATATTTTTAAGTAAGAGAAAAAGAAGCCTAGTATGGTCTGTCACATCTCTAAATCCTAGTATTTGGGAGGCTGAGGCTAGAGGATTGTCAATAGCTTAAGGCCAGCCTGAGATACAAAGTAAGACTCTGTCTCAAAACTGAAAACATACAAGCAAGTAATACACAGAATAGAAAGGTTATATTTATGTATTTAGGAATATATGTATATACATGTATACAATTAATGCAATAAAGCACCATGTGTTTTAAAGAGAGTAAGGAAGGGGTTTATAATAGGGTTTTAATGGAAAAAAGAAAAAGAGGAAATGAGGCAATTATACCATAATCTCAAAAATAAAAGAAGAGAGAGGAAGGAAAGAAAGAAGGGAGGGAAGAAGGGAAGAAGGAAGGAAGGAAGGAAGGAAGGAAGGAAGGAAGGAAGGAAGGAAAAGCTAGCTCTATAGAAATCTATATGGCTGAAGCCAGGAGCTTTATTTGAAGACAGTCCATGTCAATTTTCATTCTACAGTATATCTCTGTAACCATACAGAAATCTCAACTGCAGTCTCCACCAATGCCTCAGCCAATTTTGACACGAAAACCCTTGGAGGCATCTTCATTTACTTGTTAAAAAGCCAGTGCATTTGCATTGTGATCAATGGCCCCATCTCCAGTCCTGCCAGATAACTAGATGACTAACTACTTCACAGAACTTCTGGGGACATTAGGCATCTTGGCCATTTGAAGATTTGCCTCCAGCTTTTGTTGCTAGTTTTGGAGATCTGTCTCTAGACATCCAAACATTTTTGATAGGTCTTGAATCATTCCATAGCCAAAAGCAGTCAAATCTGCAGTTACCTTTTCCTTTCTCACAGTGGGCAAGAGAAGATCTATGACATCGTGTCAGAGACAATAGAGAATGACTTTCCTGCATGGTTTCACGTTGTGGTTGGACATATCAGCAGCCCTGTGGTGATACTTCCCGCTGTACTGCTTCTGTTGTGAGTGCTACATCTCCCAGCCTCCAGGAGGTGCCACTCCTCCCACCCTCCAGAGGGCATCACTCCTCCCAACCTTCAGGGGACACTACACTTCCCAGCCTGTAGAGGCTGTCATACCTCCCAGCCTTAAAGGGGCATTACTCCTCCCAGCCTCCAAAGGATGCCACACCCCTCACCCCTCAAGGACCCCTGTGTGTGTAGCCACACAATCACACTGCTGCCTAATAATTAAATAAAATTAGTCCATTCAGAAGTCACAGGAGTTGATGATCTAAGCATGCACACTGAGCCACACTTCAGAGTAGCACAAGCCACCAAGCCACAGAGAGACAGCTGCATAGCTACTATAATCCACAGCATCTGGTAGATTACTGTGGCCACTAAAATGTGGCCAGATACTATTAGAACCAGGATAGTATTCTGCAGAAATGTAGATAATTTTGGAATGTCATAATTCAGCTTAGTAGCTTATGCTTATTAGTGCTTCCAGGGAGAAGTGAAACCAGTACTTGATTGGCTACAAAGTGCCTGCTGATCTTGGTGCCTTGTTTTTATTGTCAGGGTGCAGAATTTGAAGGCAACAGGGGTCAGCTATGGACAGCAAAAGAAAAAAGGGGGGAAGTTGCACTTTCCCAGTGGTCACACGCTGTAAGAAGGCAGATGCATTTTTGTTCAGGGCTCAGGGGTCAGCGGGTAACCCACATCTGACCTGGGAACCCTCAATTCCACTGCTACCTGAGCAGGACCTGAAAGCTAAAGAGCCAGTTGAAATCCACTCACTATTCAATATCCTTCCATCCCAGCATGCTCATCTACTACCTTCAGAGCATCGCAAGATCACTGAAGCTCAGCAGCCAGCAACTCAGGATGCAGATTCAAAACGCAAGTATCATCTGAACTCAGCTCTCATCTGTGACAATGTCAACCCCGGCCGTGTGCCTGCACCCTCTTTAGCAGGAGAGTGCAATGGAGCTCAAATCGTCAGGTTATAGTGACACTTGCCGTACTGTGGTACAAAGTGGCTACCCCCAAATCCCCTCATATTACTTCTAACAATATCCAGTGGTTGCTTGCATTTGCTGGGAAAGAGCCTGCTCTTCCCAGCATTCTTTGCATGTCCATGCCAGGCTCCCAGTGTGCCAGGCACATCTGCAGACTTCAATAAACTAGTGAGGAGCCACCCTTATGCTAACCTGGGTCAACTTTGACCCTTGATCACCTAGAGCTGTTTGTACCCAAAGTACCCTTCTTCCTCTTTCTTATCCTTTAGATTTTGGCTGGCATGGACTCCTTCCCACCTGGAGTACACATCCTCTCCTGAGGCAGACACTCCCAACCCTTCCACAACTGTTCCTCTACATCCCCTCCCTTAGGTCAGGAGGAAGCCAGGGAAGCACCCAGGGTACCAAATTCAAGGATGCTTTGTCTGGGTCCTGTCTACCCTGCCTTTCATAACACCGAGAGTCATCCTTTGTTAAGTGTGGCATCCTGGTCACCTTCTTTGCCTTTCCCATTGTTGAAAACCGATTCCCTGTACCCTTTTCACTAAGGAAAGTAAAACAACTGCTCCCATAAATTTGCAAACTTATGTAAAGGGATAACCAGACTAGCTTTGTGAATGTCAACTTAGAAATCCATTTCCAGTTAGTTGCAGGGTATTTTGCCCATGGATATCTCCCTAGTGGCTGATCTGTGTTTTCTTTGTGACTTAAGCCATTTCATGTGGGGCCTCCCTAACCTAAGATCTGAACTGCTTTAAGACCTGAAAGTATCTGCTTGTCAACATGAGGCCATGAGTGGAAAATTCTACACCATGAAAATGTTTTGTGCTCAAAATTATCAAAAATAATATTCTATAAAATCACCTCTGGGCCACATGTACTCAGTTCAGGTGAAGCAAATGAATCACATTTGAGACTTGGATCTTATCCCTAAGATAACCAGAATAGGTCCTAACTCCTTCAGCTCCTCTGCCTGCCTGTGCAGAATATAACCCCCTTGAGTTAGTTGTCCTTATAGGAACCCCATCAGGTGCTAAACCTTGGCTCCTCTATATTTGCATTTACTCACTCAAATAACAGGTCTAGTCTCTATGACCTGAGCATCCTGTCCACATAGGTACTATCATGCCCAAGGTCTGAATAATAGCATATAAGTCTTCTTCTTTCTTCCCCAAATAAAATGTTAACTGCCTCCTCTCAAACCAGAAGCATACTGATTATCATTCCCATTTCAGGCAAGATCTGAAGATAAGAAAAAGGTTGCCCAAATGGTAGAGGGTAAGTGAATCTTAAAATACAAAATGTCTATTCTCTAAGTGGATGGGCATTTTAAGAAAGGGCAGAAGGCCCACCGCTTGTGAAGATTCCTCATAACTAGCACTGAGTTCTCACAAGTCGCTGGGCACACTAAAGTCAGACCAGGCCATCTACACCTCTAGGCCCTTGATTTAATCATACCCAGGTCTTTAACCAACCCCCAAACCTCTGTCATCAGAAAGGGGCTTTAAAACAGGAAAGAAAACTCACTGTGATAAGGGGGGAAATGCTCAAGAACCTGCTTGTCTGACCATGGAGTGTAGTCCTCTCAGTTACCCATCTGTTCCCATGGAGGCCGATATCCCAGGCCTCTGCCCCAGGCACCCACGTTCCTAAGTTTTGTCTTCTCTGTCTTAGCCTCATCTAGAGATGCCAGCCAGGCAGGCCCAGCCACTGAAGCAGATTCCAGAGTAGACCCAAAGCCAAAGACTCTCCAAAGCCATCCATACCTTCTTTCCCCCAGTTCTCCAAACTCAGACCCATCATGAAGAAGAGAAAGCTATGGCCTGGAAAGAAGGAAGGAAATTGTGGGGAACAAGATTTGGCTTGGCTAGGCCAGATTCAGGGGATGGGGGGTGGGGCGAGGACAGGTGCAGCTCAAAACAGAGGCAGTGCCTCTGCCCCTTAAGGCCATTAGTAAAGTTCACTGAGAGCCAGGATGCTCAGTTGGTACCACTGGGCTGGCACAGCCCCCATTACCTGCCAGAGCATGGAAGAGAACGGGACTCAAATGCTGTCATGATCCAGTCTCTGTGACTATTTTAAGGTGAGCTATCTGGAGGAGAACCACTTCTCCTCCAGGAGATTCAAGCCTAAGGGTAACATTCCATGCAGAGGAGTCACCAGGTGACAATTTCACACACACAAGGTGACTGTGGCTTGTGCTGTAAAACCTATAGTAACGGTGAGGGATGACTTGCCAATTAAGAATATTATTTAATCTAGTCAGAGCCTCACAAAGCAGGGTTTACAGAGACTTTCTCAAACAGCCTACCTTGCCTGAGGAGTATAAGACTGTACACTGCAGTTTCTGGCTTCCCTGGGTTCCTCCATTGCTTGCTTAAGCTCCCAGGATACCATGTTTCCAATAACTGAATGTGTGTTGCCATGGCTCCACCATGTTCGTGGGTGCAGCTGATGACTGTAGACTTAGTTGTTATAAAAGTCCTGCAGCTGAGTCAGCTTTGTGTCAGCCAGCTTTCCATCGTGATAACAAACACCTGGCATCACTTTCTTATAAAGACAGAAAAGTCTATTTTGGCTCCCAGTTCAAGGTTCCAATCTGTGCTCCCTTGGCCCTATTGCTTAGGAAGGGAGCACACCACTGTGCCAGACAACCAAACCTCACAGTCAGAAGCAGAACAGGTTCCCACAATCCCCTTAGAGCACATGCCCCCCATGACCAGAGTACTGACCACCAGGCCCTAGTCTCATAGGCTCCCCCTCCCCAAGAGGACCAGCTTAGGGACCAGGTCTTAGCATGAGGGTCTTGAGGGGGATTTAAGGCTCAAAGCATAGCAAACCTGGACCTGTCACCTGCTCTTTCCTCTGTCTGCAGCTCGAATCCAGACTCATGAAGAAAGCACCAAGAGGCTTCTAAAGGATGGTGACCTCATCAGCCAGCTGTCCTCAGCATACATGGCAACACCCCAAAACAATGGCACCATGGTCAACTTTGACTCTCTGAGTACCAAGAGCCTCAGGATGGAGCCAGTCACAAGGTCCCTGCCCCAGAGTCCTGGGCAAGGGTCCAGGGGCCCCTGCTCTCCTCTTCCAGGTGGATCTAGATCAAGGCCAGAGCAGGATACCAGTAGGTGAGGGTGAACGCTGGTCCAGAAGGAAGAAAGCAGGTTTCTTGAATGTGATACCAGTGGCAGACCAAAAGAACTAACAGGAGGCTGGGGCGGTTGAATTCCCAGTCTAACAGAAGGAGTCAGAAGACAGGGACTGCTGGGACCCAGAGGATGTGGGGAATGGGGGAGGGGATGTCAAGATTTTTCAAACCTTACATTATCACATAATCTGTAAGAAAATCTTTCTCACAGCCTAGCATATATATTTCTGTAGCCTATGAAAATAAGATGTCTTTTTAACAGTTCATGTCCCAAGTCAGGATTTGGGTGTGTGGAAGCAGAAAGCACAACTCAGCACCATCACCCTCAGTAGCCTGAGGAGGTCTCCAGGAGTTTTGATGACCCAATTCAGGTCAAATTGAGATGAGTGACTTCCACCCAGGGAAGAATTTCAGGACTAGCCCATTTATGAAGCAGAGTTGAGGCTAATAAAGGCATTAAACTCAGGCTTAAGCAGGAGGGTTAAGTGAAAAAAAGGTACACTCTGAAGGAAAACTAAGACACAGGGGAGTGAGTTCCTCAAGGAGAGTCAGGGCTTATTGTTTTAGCTTTATTGTTGTCGTCATTGCTGTTTGTTGCAGTAGGGGTTGAAGTTACTCTATGTAGAGGGTCATTATGAAATTTCAATGAGATTCCTAAGGAGCACCAGGCAGGATTGTAATTGATAAGGTTAAAATTTGTAGTTCTTGGGGACACCAGAAGTCATGATATCATAGCTGGAAACAAGAGGGCAGTCTTGTTTGAGGTTCTCAGGTCTTGTCTGGGGAAAGGAATGATTCTTCTCAAAGTCATGTACATTCAGGCCTTAATCCTGTCTCCTTACCACACATAAAATATATCTGTATGAGAGGAATATGAACCCCATGTCCCAACCTTCACAGCCAGTGTTGAGTGTGCTAGATCCCAGCTTCTAGGCACCCTGGGGTCATGAGCTCCTTCCTCTCTCCCCAAGTTCCATAGCTTCCCCATCTTTCTATCCAGCCTCATTACATCTTCAGTCCTGGAATGGCTGTATTAATGGTAAAGGGTCTCTGCTTTGCATGAGACTGATCAAGTTATTGCAAGATCTTCAGTGCATCATTATATGGGTCAACTGTGAAGAACCCAGCTTCCTTTAGCCTTTGTACAGCACCCAGAAGAATGAGGGGGACAGAGCTATGCTGGCCCAAAGTCATAGTCAAAATTATATTCATCATTTGTAGCACAGTGGATACCATAGAAATAAATACAATTTTTCTTTTTCCTTTCTGCAAGTTATCATAGAACTTGATGTCTTGTTTTAAGCAAGTTGTCTTCATATTATTGTAGTACCTTAACAAGTAGTAGGGGTACCTAAGTCCTAGGGAGGTCACTGGGGTGGGGGTGGGGTATCAAACCACAGTCACTAGTCCTTGGAGCAGGTATAGCTCCCCCAAGTGGACACTTAAGGAAGTGCCTGGGAAGCTGGAGTGGCAGTTTAGCCACCAGAGCAATATTCCTAATGTGCACTCCACAAACACTAGTCCCATGAACTGCTCCTAACACAACCAGTGCTCCGTGATAGGATATATTAATGAGGCATGCCTTGCCATGCGCCCCCACGGAGACTGGCATCCCTTATTGTATCAGTGTTCTAAGATGTCCAATGTGGTCCCATTCCCTGATTGTACCCACAGATCACCAACAGATGCTTTGGAATTCCTAGAGACGTGGAGGGAGACAGAGGCCATAGCTACCTAACCACTTCTGTCTTACAGGTATCCACATGGGCCATGTGCCAGCACAGGCAACCTCCACAGGAACAGATCCTGCACATCCGTGACACAGACACAGCCCCTCAAGGATGTTCTCTCAGAGCCTCTTTCCCGAAAACACTTTCAGCCAATCAGACCTCATTTCTGTGGACCTGGGGTCTCTGCCCTGATGTCACATGGCCACAGACCCCGTGCTCCCAGACACTATGTTATAAATGAACGTGACTGTCACAAAAAGACCCACCCAACTTTCTGGCCAGAAAGACATTTCAAGATAGATGCTTTAGGTGACATTGTGGAGCTGTACCCCAGGAATGTGCAGCAGTACATGTCCTGGGCCCCTCAACAGCCTTGCTCACCACAGCTGAGTGAAGAAGAGGAGGAGACACTGAGGACAAATTTGGTCCAATGGGCGATCCCCCCTGGCTCCCTGACAGACCTCCCTCGGGCTTCTCGTTTTTACACTGGTAACAGACCAGAAAGTGACACCAGAGACCCTGAGTACCAGCGAAGGATGTACTGCAGATCTGGGGATAACAGTTTTGAGGGCCAGCTTGAGAGGCCCACATTTGTACATAAAAAGCCACGATCCAGGAATGTCCAATACCCACAGCATCCTCTGAAGCCCAGAGTCAAAGCCAAGTTCGAGCCATCCTTCACAGAATCTGATTCTGTGTCAGCAGCATCCAGCAGTGACCAGCAGAACAGCAACAATGACCAATACCTGCAGGTCATGTCCAGCCAGGGCAGATTCCCGAGGTCTGCCAGCCAATTGGGCAGGAGGAAGGCCAAGCCCAGGCAGGCACTGCCCATGGATCTAAATGACCTAATTTGTTCAAATGTCTAGACTTCTTTCAATGTCTGTTCCTAAAGACTGGACCTCTTTGGAAGTATTGGGAGCACACAGTCCTACCCTTTCTGGAAGAGAGACCCACTCTGGGTGTTTTAGAGATCTGTGGAACTTCTTTGGGTGCCTCTACTGTCTGAGGTTTGGAGACTGTGGGACTGTACCTTCCTATTCACAGCAGTGGTGTGTGAGTGGCCATTCCTGGTATTTCCTTATATCTAGCACACATCACCACATTAGGCTGTCCTTTCAAGGAAACATCCAGCCTTGATTCCATTCAGGGTAGCTTGCCATGCTCATCAGCAAGCTAGACATCTCACCAGGATTGCACAGATCAACCTTGACACTCGTTTATCTTCGGTGATATGAGGAAGTGCTTTGCACTATGTTCTTCCAACATACAAGTAGCAACACTATGTAGTGAGCACCTGAACTCAGATGGCCACCCTTGACATGTCCACTATTTTTAGTTTATGAGGACAATCAGTTTAGTGGTGACCAGTACAGCACACTGCAAGCTTATCTAACTCTGTATTAGTTAATCAGGACACAGAGTAGACAGGATTGCAAATTTACACCTGAGCTTGCTTGATTCTCTTCTCTGAGAAGGATGGGGACTGAGACTCAGTACCATGTTCATCTGGAACCAAGGCTCAAACTCCCCTAAGAACCCTTGTCATCTTACCTCTCAGTTCTGTTTCTGTGTTTGCTGACTTGTTTTCTCCCACTGCCAATAGACTTCCTTCAGGTAAGAGGTGAAGATTTCACAGCCACAGAGATGCCGGGCTTACAGCCTCCACAAGCCCAAGGAAAGAGCAGATCTAGTATTTCCTACTTCCCCTTGTTGTTCTTTGGAGCCTCTGACTGGCCTTGTGCAGGGCTTGGCAGCTATGTGTGCTCCATCCTACAGTAACCAGCTGGGTGCCCTGACTCCTATTTCCATATCACATTTTAGAAGCTCTGACTTTTTAACATTTCTGTCTCCTCTATTATACTCTGAGTAACTTTGGAACAAAAATAGCACCATGGTTCTACATCCCCAATAACTGACACACAATAGATACCACGTGTATTTTCTAGCACAGCTCTCCATCAGAGTAACAATGGGGACTCTTCACAAATGGGATTTCTCTGAAAACAGAGAGCATTGCATTGATAATCCAATAGCACTGTAAGCCATGGGCATATACAAAGTCTGGAGCAAAGGAAAGGTTTCACAAGCAAATGGAGCTTGCATGAGCTGTTTCAATCAATTCTCCTTGCCAATAAGATCAACAGCAAGGGTGGCACCAGCCCAAGGTCAGAGGGATGTTCTTGCAGATGTACAGTCTGTACAAAATTGTGGTGACCTTATGTGCCAGGTTGTTGTGGTCTGGCCAAATTTTGTGATCATTTTCTGTTATGGGGTGCATGTGCAATCTCCCTACTTGACAACCTCCATGCTTCGTTTACTTACATGTCCATGCTCAACACAAGCACCTCCTTTCACCCCCACAACAACAAACTGAGTGGCTTATTAGGATGCACACTAAACATCACACAGTTTCCATGGCTTAGGAGCACAGGCACAACTGTCTGGGTCCTCGTCTCTAAGCAGTAGCTGAAGCATCAGCAAGTATTGACATCTCATCAAAGGTCCCAGGCCATCTTCCAGGATCACAGTGTTCTTGATCAAATGTCCAGTCCTTGAGGTCCTAGAGGCTTCCTGCATGTCCCTGCTGTACAACACCCTACAGAGCATGGCTGGTAGATCTTCACTGGCAGTTTAGTATGGCTATTTGGCTTCCAGTCCCTTTTGGCAGGGATACATGAGCCCTCTTTTAATAAGTGGCTTGAGTAGGCCAGGGCCACCCAGAAAACCTTCTCTTCTGATTCCTAGAAGTTGACTTATCGGGAATATTAATCAGCATTAACATCACTTCACCCTTACTGCTTATTGTAACCCAGTGAAAGTTTGTACTGTTCAGGACATCCCACAAGCCATCCATCCCATGGAGGCAGGGATCTTGGAGATCTGTACATATGCTTAATACTTGGCCAGATGTGAATGGATGGATGAATGAATGAATAGACTGTATTGATGACTGAGTCACATATGGCAAGGCAACTGGATTAGAGACCAAGATAACTCCCAATTCTAATCAGGAAAGTTTGTATCAATATTGCTTCATTTGCAAAGTCCACACTGATAATCCCCTCACTGAACTCATGATGAGTGCACAGGTTTTCAAATGCTATACCATGTTAGCTCTAGGAGGCAATGGTCTAGACTTAGTGTTCTGCAGTGCCTGGGTTGTTCTTTAGTGACAGAGGTACCCACATCAGTGCCATAGTGAGGAGACCTCCTACCCCAGGTTCTGGGGTTAGGGCTGAAGCCTAGAGTTTCCTGGGACATGGAATTTGGTTAGGAAAGCCAGTCCCTACCTCCAGACATCTGCAGGAGCAGCAACCTGTGTGACGAGGGGAGGAGAAAATGTGAGCAGACCCTGGAGCTTTCCAAGAAAACAGAGTCACCTAGCCCATACCCAGGGCTGCAGTGTGAGTTTGGAGCATGTGTATATGGCACATTGTTTCCGGTGATTCTCACTTGGAGAAATTTAGGACACCAACAATATAAAACAGAGGGTGATGAGCATCCATATTTCCTTGTGAGGGTCAACAATGGTTTGTATTTTGTTTCCATGGAGCCATTTAGCTTTTTGTTGTTGTTGTTATGAAACTGTTGGCCATTGGCTATGGTTTCTTATTAGCTAGCTCTGACTTAATTATTAACCCATTTCTATAAACCTAAGTATTTCCACGAGGTCTTCTCTTACCAGAGGAAAGGTCTGGGCCTCTTACTCCATCACCTCTGCTCTGTGTTCCGCAGAGAAGAGAAGAGCAAGAGAGTGATTACCTGTTTGTCCCTGCTTATATTCTGATTCTACCCAGATAAGTCACATCCTGCCTGGCCAATCAGCCAGTCAGTGTTTTATTCATTAACCAATAAGAGAAACATACACACAGAAGGACTTCCCCATCATCTCCTCTTTTCTGTCTAAATAAAAAGGACTTTAACTTTAACATGCAAAATTATGTATAACAAAGCAGTTATCAAATAAGAACTATAGTTACAATATTTAGTTCATTAACATTTAGCAAAATTCAAAGAAAATATCATCTATCCTATCTTTGTGAGTCTAAAGTCTTACACGTAACGTATCTTTTGCCCTAACTAAGGAAAACTATAACCATAACTATATGTCTTCAACTCCATCAAAGACCACAGAAGGATAGTATATAAACTCTAGAATTGACAGAGGCATCTCACTATCTAGACAGTCACCCAAAGTTCCTCTGTAATGTTGGGCATCCATCTTTAGCCTATGGGCCACAGTGTGTCTGGCAGACTTCTCTGTGAAGCAGGAAATTTGAAACTGTCTGCCTGTACTGGCAGTTTGCCAGTCAATTTCCTATGTGTCCTGCAGAATGTCTGGCAGATTCTTCCATGAAGTAGGAACTCTTCAGGACTGTCCATCTTGTTTTGCAAGTTCAGCAGTTACTTTCCTGTGGGTCCTGCATGTCCAGTTTATACAGCAACAGTCAAACAGTCCAGGCAAGAGCAGTTTCTTGCCCAAATGACTAGCTTCACCATATTTTTGAAAGTAAACTCCATAATGAGTTTCTTCTGATTCCCATCATCTTCTCTGATGTATATTGGTGCTGCCAGGAGCAGACATTTCTCATTGTCAAGAAAAAGCCTAAACCATTTTAAATGCCATATTCTGTAGGTCTTTGAAAGGTTTGAAGAATATCTATCCATTTGAAATATCTCTTTATAGCTAGAAAATCTAACATAACTGTAAGTTTGACTATTTCAGGTGATTACCATCTTATTTAATTATACATTACATTTTTAAAAGAGCTGTATAAACACAATAGCTAAAGAAGAAGAGACATATACATATAACAAAATTGACCTTAAATTTGTGTCAACAAATGAAAATCCATTCCAATACAAAGTATTCATTTCTATATCATATTCCCTTTTTTTCCTTTAAAATGAGATTGACTGTGATCATTACCATTTATACCCAACCCCAATTAAATGAAAACAAACATTTATAAACAATATTTGGGAATGGGCGTTGTTCTTTCCAACTGCTTCCTGCTGTTCGGGGGTGCTGTTATGGGGATCCTAAGAAAACCCAGAAATCCTGACTATAGTGTTCTGCAAGGCTGTTTTGTCCCAGCTGTTTGGAATGTTGGATCACCTGGGCCACTGCTTCAGGGGCTCTTGCTTCATTATTGGTCAGAGGAAAAGTCTGGGCCTTTTTTTACTCTACATTATGTCTGCTCAGTATCTCCACAGAGAAGAGAAGAGCAAGAACCATTTAGCTCATAATAATAAAGAAAACACTATAGAGCTGGATTTGAAAGACTGAGACTGATACAGGAGGACTGGACTACAATTTCAAGGTCAACCTGAGCTGCATAGTGTTAGGCTAGTTTGAGGTGCACAAAAATATTAAGGAGAGAGAGAGAGAGAGAGAGGAAGAGTGAAAGAGAGAGAGAGAGAGAGGAAGGGAACAAGAGAGATAATCAAATTATTCTCTAGCCCCCATAATAGAAGTCCTTCCTTTCATACTGTCATGAGCTCAGTGTATATGCATTCAATAGATGGACATATTTACAGATATTGTATTGTGAATATATGTATATATATGTATATCACAGAAGCAATACCCATGTCTTAATTCAATGCCATTATCTTCAATCTATCACTGAATTTATTTGTATTTTGAAATCTATCACAGAAAAATGCACAAATGAAACTCCCTATGACAGCTGTTTAGTATTTCATTATTAGGATGAACTACATAATGTCTCTTCCTTTTCTGCTCAAAGGGTATTAAAATAATTTCTGTATCTTCCCTATTAAAAAAGAGGACTATATTTATATTTCTTTTGTATGTTTTCTTTGAAGTTATTAGTCCTATAAAGAAAATTCTGAGCTTGCTGGAGACAATCATATCAGGCTTTCTCAGTTCCCTCTTTATTATTCTTTGCAAGTCCAGATGTTGCATCCTCCTGCCTTGGCAGATGACTGGAATAGCTTTCCTTACAGTCTCACCAAGAACTTAATCTTGCCACAGTATGTAATTTCTGTCTATCTGATGAAGGTATAATAAATCACGTGGTTTTAATTACTCTGCTGTTTTTTTCTTTGTCCTGACTCTCCTCAGGCTGATAGGTGATCGCTTTTCAGCACGTTTTACTCACTCTCTTGCTACATTACCATCATCATTGTGAATGGGCTTCCATGAAGCTCCTCACAAACGCATGGCTTGCTGATCACTTGTCGTCGTCATCTCCTTCCTCTTTGGGATTACCAGCTCTTATCTATGATTTGGAACAGAAAGCTACCAGGCTGCCTTATCAAGCTTAGTTACGCAACTGTGGTTTCACAAGATGCCTGTGTAATTTAGTAATGGTCCACGGCAAGGGAAATTGTCTGCCGACTTGCCCTGTCATCAAACTATTACTGGTAGCATGATCCGCTGTGTTATTACAAGTCCGGGGCCTGGAGGAATAACTTAGTGGTTAAAAGCACATACACTCTAATAGACATCTGAGCTGAGTTCAATTCCCAGCACCCATGTTGGGAGGCTTCCAATTGCCTGTAACTCTAGTTTCATGTGATCCAATGCCTCTTCAGACTTCCTTGAACACTGTGTTCATGTGTATATGCACACATGCACGCACACACAAAATAAAATAAAATAAATCTTTAAAAAATTTTAGGATAGCCTAAAAATCACTACTTTCCCTTTTTCATTTGTTTGCAAGTGATTGGTTTCTTTTATCTTTTCCAAGCTCCTGGAACCACTGGTTTCTACTTCCCCAAGCTGTGACTAATTGACTGGATGCTAAATGACTCAATCCAGGTAAAATGCATGTGTTGGACAGCAGCTGCAAAACAGTAAACTTGAGCAAACCGAAAGTGTTGCTAAGGGAACAATAAATGGGCACTTCCATACTTATTTACTAGATTCATGGTATCCTGAGCTAATGACATACATAGTTTGTGGCACCCCTGCCCTGAATACCTATCTCAAAGTTAGCTAGGGGTCCTGTGAGGTCTGCCAAGGGGTCCTAGTGGCCTGAGAGGCTAGGACTTTGTGGGAGGGCACTGACCATTGAATGTGCAAAGCACCCTTCTTCCTCTTGCCCTTCAGCTCTCATCTACAGCCTCAAGCAGACTTCAAATGCCTGCCTGTCTGTGCCCCTAAGAGTGGTTAATGGGTACCGCCTACCTCCTCTCTGCTCCAGACAGTTGCTTTCCCTCCCCTGGGCCTGCCTGCAGCCATAAAATAAACAGAGCAGCTCCAGGCTACCTCAGATCTCTCCTGCCTAGTACAGGAGTTTGTCACAGGCCTTGGATATAAAATTTGCTTCTTTAAATATTTTGCCTACCCAGGACCTCCAATTGCAATTAACTTTGCTTTTGTTTTTGTAGGGTCTGGAGAAATGGCTTAGCAGTTAAGGGTATATTCTACCGTTGCAGAGGACCCAGGTTCAGTTCCTGTCACCTGTCTATGTTGGCTGGCTCACAACCAGCTGTAACTCCAACCCTGCAGTATCTTATACCTTCTTCTGGCCTCTTTGGGCATCAATACACACATGAACATATACACACATATAAATAAAAGCAACACTCTTATAGGGAAAAAAAAGGCTACCCACTACACTCTGTGAGTGTAATCATCTCTTGGATACTGATAGTTACTAAAAGTCATTTTCTAGAGCAGGGTTGGCTTTCCTGGACTGGTATATAGCTCAGTGGTAGAGCATTTGTCTCACATGCCTGAATTCATACCCAGAATAAAGACAATACAAGTCAAGACTTAACTTTCCTTCATTTTTGTTTTCATATTGTTTAGGCTCACACACACACAAAAATTCTAATAGGCCCCAGCCTGACTCTCAAGTTAAAGTC
Source organism: Cricetulus griseus (assembly GCF_003668045.3). Classification (NCBI taxonomy): domain Eukaryota; kingdom Metazoa; phylum Chordata; class Mammalia; order Rodentia; family Cricetidae; genus Cricetulus; species Cricetulus griseus. The sequence goes on along the minus strand of NC_048596.1, from coordinate 114,041,530 downwards.
ACAGAAATTTATAGAACTACATTGTATTGAATTCTAATTAGGCACTGTGGTGATTTTGTGGAAAAATGGCCCGCAAAGGGAGTGGCACTATTAGAAGGTGTGACCTAGCTTGAGGAAGTGTGTCACTGTGAGGGCTTTGAGGTCTCTTTTGCTCTAGCTTCCCTCAGTTGACTTCCTGTTGCCTGCAAGATGGAGGACCCTCATCTCTAGCACCATGTCTGCCTACATGCTGCCATTTCCCCTTAATGATCAGAATGGACTGAACCTCTGAAACTGTAAGTGATTCACCCTTAACTAAATGTTTTCTTTACCAGAATTGCCGTGTTCATGGTGTCTCTTCACAGCAGTAAAAACCCTAAGACAGACATTTAAAATTAAAACCATCATTTAGTAAATGAACTAATGAGGCAGCATATGATAATATAAAACCTAAAGGAAGTGTCTGGTTGACTCTGCACTGTTCTAAGATCACACCTTACTAGACTGGAACATTCTGAGCCCTGAAACATATAAACACCCTTAGTATGCAGTGTTTCATGGAAGATAACTGTCCTGAGAGAAGTGTCATGAAGTGATTTTGTCATTGTGTGCATTCATATGAAGAGAAAGAGGTCTACAATGTCACTGGGTGAACCACTGTTGTATGTACTGCCTATGATTAACCTAGGCATCCTCATGTGGTACACAGATATATATATATATATATATATATATATATATATATATATTGCAAACTCAAACACATGTGCATGTATATACACACATATACACGTGCACACATACTTCTTTTTTACTCAAGACATAAATATGCTTAGTTGAACATAGATATGGTATAGTGTACAAATGTTTACTGCACATCAAATACCATTCTCATTACTATTCACTGTTAAGCCATTTGACCTTTGCTTCAACTACTAGTACTATTACTTATTTTACTTTTCAAATGAAAAAAAGAGAAAATTTTAAGGTCTGGAATGGCTACTCATTTGCTAATAATGCTTTACGCTTGCCAACACTATGTGTGAATTGAGCGATCTGATGAGTACTGGCTTTAACTTTTTTATTACTTTCATGTTTTTTGGGGTTTTTTTGTTTGTTTGTTTTTTTAGCACTGAAAATGCAATTCAAGATCTTGATCATGGTATGCAAATATTGCATGGCTGAGTTGTACTCACCTGTCCAAAAGCTTGCTAGCTAGCTTGTTTGCTTGCTTGCTTGCTTGCTTTCTGTAGGGTCACACTCTGCAGCTCTGCCTAGCCTAGAACTCTATATGTATTCCAAGCTAGCATCAGAATTGGGTAATCCTCCTTCCTCTGCCTCCTGAGCATTGAGAATACAGGCATGTGCTACATGTTTGGTTCTAAGCACAGGCCTTTGTATTTATAACACTGTTACCATTCAACTTGTTACCATTTTGACTTGTTTATGTGATGTAATGTGAGACCATCTTTCCCTATAGGTTCTTAAACAGAGATCACATTTGGAGAAAGATAAAAATTTACGTTATATTCAGTTAAACTTTAAACTTTAAACTTTATCCATATCCTCCAAACAGCAAATGGCTGTTGATGAGAAGGGCTGCGTCCTGTCAAACCATGTTGTTACACTCACTCTTGAGCAATCCGGCATGGCACCAGGCAGTTCCATCAGCTGTGTTATATGAGTTTAATGGTTACACAATACCCCACATAATGGGTCTCTTGTAACTTTGCCTAATGCATTGACAAATAGGTTTGTTTCCATTACAAGAGCAATCTTCCATGCCTCTGTGCAGGTGAGGTTGTTGGGCTAAAGAGGAAGTACAGACAACTGTTAATATGTGTCATTGCTTTGTTTGCAAAATGTTGTACACTTGCACTTTATAGTGAGGAAAAACACTCTTTCCCTTACTGTTACTAACACAGGGTACTAACAAATCTTGTCCTTGTTTGTCCACTAGATGGGTCTCCTTATTTAGTTTATAAACCAGGGTTCCGTATCTTTTGTGTCTTGGTCATCTATTTTGTCACAAAGCATCTTTCCATGTATGATGATTTCTTTTTGTGTTAAGTTTGCTTGACATTTCTCAGTGGGTTAAAGCCATTTTTTAACAGCCAAACAACTTACTTTTAGTTCAAATGTATCTCAATTTTATCTCCCATTATTCTCTTTTATGATTTTATATGTTTCATTTTCAAAGCACAACAAAGGGAGCCATCTATTTTATAACTCCTAGAATAATGCACATGTGTTCTACCATGTGTTCTTCACGGTAGCATGGGGAGAGATTCTCATTATTATAATATCTCACCTCACAGTAAATTGCTGTTTAAAGATGTTAAGGGACCTACCTGCCCAAACCCACACATTCAGTACTGGATCTGGCCCTCAAGGACCCTGGATTCCTCATCCAGAAAAACAGTCCCTCACACCTTCCAAAAGGGACTTTCAAGGCACGCAACTACCTATACTAACTAGCCTTTGAAGAAAACAGTGCACAGGTTTCAAGCAATCCCTTGGAGATAGGCTTGAAGGGGAGCAAACCTGGGCCGCTGTTATAGAGGGACGGTGTTCCCACTTTCCCACTGGCCTCACTACCTCTATGTCCAGAAGTTACTGATAATACTCTCATCTGCTAATTTATTTAATGATTCTGGAATTGCACTCAAGTCCTAGCACATGCTAGGTTTCCTGCTACCACTGCACTTTGTCGCCAGATCTCTTTCTACTTTGAGATGAGGGTCTCATTAAATTGCCCAGGCTGACATTTAATCTGTGATCTTCCTGCTTCCATCTCCCGAATGTGGATGAACTCTTAAGGGAAAGCCAGGGTCTCCCCCTGGTGCCAACACATGTACTGTCTTTTGGATATATGTGTCTACTTAGAGCTCCCTAAGGTATCTGGAACTAAATAGATCCGACATTGGTTTTAGCCTTTTCCCCATCCTTTCGAAGTTCTCTCTTCCTCTACTCAACCAAGGCACCAGCTAGTCAAGGCCAAAAGATGGGAATCATGGCACTTCCACAGGCTTCAGTCTCTACTATCAGAGGCAGACATCCCTGCGCAGGCCTCCTGAACAGTCATAGGTGGGTCCCCCTCCTGCCTACCGCCAACCACCTCCACATCCCCAGGGCCGCCCAGCAGAATCCCCCTGGGGAGTTGTTTGCTATGAAAACTGCACGGTTTCACTGGGGGCCCTAAAGCCTCTGAGCACCAAGGAAAAAACACCACTCCATACTACAGCCTATGAGTGGTTCCTGGCCCCACCCACAGCCCACAGATGCAATTCAGGCTTCCTGAGACCCGCCCAGAGATGACGCGTAGTGCAGGGCTGGCCTCCACCTCCAGATCTGCCCATTTCTAGGGGGGCGGAATTGTCTGAGAGCAAAGACCAATTCTGAGAGGGAGGAGGAGCCTAGGGGCGGGGCTCCAGGCTCCGCCCAAGGCCGGGTTTTCCGCCTAGTAGAACCGGTGCTGCACAGCTGAGACCCTCACGCCTGTGCAATGGACGTGTCATGGGCTACGCAAGAGAGTGAGGCAGTGGCGGAGAAGGTGCTCCGGTACCGGCGGGACGAGTCAGGCTGGAAAAAGTGCCGGGAAGGCGTGAGTGAGGGACTGAGCGGGAAAGGGGTCTGGAGACGGCTCCTGGGAGCTGGATCCCTCCAATCCCCCAGGCTTCTCCTCTCCCTGTGATTTTCTGCACCCCAGACCTCGGAGGTGGATTGAGAGAGCTATTCCACCCAGAGTGACTGCTCTCTGGGACTCCTGGAGATCCCTACCGCTTTCAATAAGAACACACTCAAGGTCACCTGACTGGTATGAGGTTAGGATTGGACCTGAAACTCCAGGTACCAAGTCTTTCCTCTGTTCATTGTAATAGAATCCTGTCTCCCAGAGAGTGTCAGGCAAAGTTTTCTTCCTTGACGCTTTTGATTTTTTTTAAAACAAATATTCCTAAATTACTTAAGGAAACAAAAGTTCTAGGTGGCGTTTAAGGCGGTTGGAGAAGCTCCCACAGCTCTTGGAGCCAGTCAGCCAGGATATCTTTGCTCATCACCTGCTGTGGGGGCAGCTACGTCCATGATGAATCCCAGCTATGCCAGGAAAGGGTTGGGTGACCTTGAAGAACCTTGTCTTAAGATCTTGTCTCTGAGCTCTAAAATTCTATGATTCTGTGCCTTTTGACAGAATGGAGTTTCAGTTTCCTGGAGGCCATCTGAGGAGTTTCCAGGGCATCTGTAAGTGTACCTCTAACAAAGCTTGTCAGAGCCTCAGCTCCCTTCCTGGTTTCTCTGGGGTTGCCTCATGAAAGGTTCCAACCCACCCTGGCCCTCTGTGATCCCCAGTCTTCTTCAAAAAAAGCACTGGCTTGTGTTTTGAATGGTTTCTAGCAAGCTGTCTTCTATGAGGGCTTAGTACTGTTTATGCAGGATGGAGAGGAGATGGGCTAGCATATTTTAGTTCCTTTTCCATCAGCCAGCTCTAGAACTAGGACAGACATGTAATAGACTTGAGGTAAAAATCCTAAAATAAGCAAGTGTAATTCGTGCTTTGGGTCAAATCCCTCTCTATGTTCCAGGTACCGAGGGGAAGGCATTCTGTGTGGGACACCAGAAGAGGTGTGGGATTGCATAAAGCCAGTTGCTGGAGGCCTCCGGGAGAAGTGGGATGACAATGTGACCAGTTTTGAAATTGTTCAAAGCATCACGGATGTAAGTTTCTCTGCCTGTGTTATCTATAATATCTTGCCTATTACTTATAGTGTCTTGTCCTGCTGCAGTACCCTGACGCCATGTCCTCTGAAGTGGGATCTATAACACCCATAGGCAAGAGGAGTACCCTGCACTCCATCCCAGTCAAGTACCCTGCACTTGACCCTCTGGAAACAGTGTGACTTTGAGAGGCCAGAAACCCCCAGCAGAGCCAGGGAGCTATAGATGAGGAATCCTAGATCAAGTCCCAGGCTCCCCCAACACCAAGGCAGGCCTGGATTTAGATATAGTTTGAAGCCTTGTCTTTTCACAGAGCCTTTGCCCACAGTAGGACCACTGCAAGTATTCACTTCTGGATTGCATTGCCTCTTTTAGAAAAGTGTGTGCCCCACAGCCCAGCTCCACCCAGCCGAAAGCCTTGCTATATGGCAGCATTGTTCTGCAACTGTCCTGTCTAGAATGGAAGCCTCAAGTTCCCATGGGGCCATGGAGCATGAAGAGGTGGCTGGTCTGAGGAAATGAATTATTTATTTAACAAATTTATATGTAAATTTAAATAGCCACGTGAGCTAGGGGCTGTTGCAACAGACAGCTGCAATCTTGATGAACCTGCCCTGGTGTCATCTGTAACTTTAAGATCTTGAAGCTCAGAAGAATAGAAAATCACAGTGAGAACACGTGCAGGAGCAACTCTGGGGAGGCTGAGCTGTGTGGTTTGGATGGCATCTTAGTGTTGCTGCCCGGGACCTCTCTGGCACTGTCTGATGCTGACATAAGCAGGTAGCATTGTGAAACCTCGGTGTTTTGCAGCGGGCCGAGCTATGGAGCCAGGTATCTTTGTGCTGACCTCATTTCAGTTCCATTTGTTGTCTGTGGGAGTTTATGTCAGACTTGTCTGAAGGCTGGGGCAGAAGTCCCTGGGAAGAAAGGTAATCTGATGTCCTTGTCAGTCCAAGATGGAATCGAAACACACAGCGTGGCTGGTGCTCTTCCAACCCTTCTTTCATCCCTCTGATACCGGAAAGAGGAGCGTGGATCTCAGGCACTAGTGTGCCTTTGACACTCTTTAACTCATGCTGTCCTATGAGACCAATAGGGGGCCTGGGCTGGGAATCAAGACTTGAGCAATTTTGCATGCAATTTGCCTTTAATTTATGACAAGTGATTCTTCCTCTCTCTTTAATTTTTCATCTCTAATAGTTAAATAGATATGATTTTCTTGGTCTGGATTAAGTGGAACCAGCACAAGAAAAGAAAAGAATGCAAAGAGGGAGTACAAATTATTATGCACAAATGGGCCAAGTTGAACAAACCTTGGTTAACCATGCAAATGCTGTAACAGAAGGACTTGATATATGTTTGTGTATATGTATATTATGCATGTTCGTGTGTGTGTGTGTGTGTGTGTGTGTGTGTGTGTGTGTGTGTGTGTGTATGGAGCCCCAAGAAGTGTCTCATATAGTCATTCTCCACTTTATGTATTGAGGCAGAATCTCTTGCTGAATCTAGAACTTGCAGTTCTAGCCAGCTTGCTCCAGAGATTCCCCACCTCTACCTCCTTTCTGGGATTATAGCCAGAACTACCAGCTTGTATGTAGTAGGTTCTAAGGAATCTAAGTTCCAGTCCTCATACTTGCACAGCAACCACTTTACCTACTAAGCCATCCCCATAGCACTGCACACCATCTTTTGGAATTCAAAAGTGGCTCTATTTCTTGAGCACATTTGCACTTCTCAGTCTCAGTCCAGTGATTGGTGGGACTAAAAGAATGTAAAGCTAGGAAAGCCATAGGCTGAGCAGCCGTAATAATGACTGACCCATCTATACTGTCAAGGCAGGAATTGGATGTTCTATTCTTGGCTACAAGCTCCCTATCCTGAGGTAAAGAGAAATTGCCAGGTGCACACAGGTAAAGGAGCCAAGCAGGAGCTGGCCCTCTATTGCTACAGTGCCACCTCTCAAAGGGAACTCTTCCACCTTCACCTCAGCTCCCATTCTGATTTATATCTCTCTGCTCCTCCCCTGGGGGACATTTTTCTCCAGTGCTGCTTTCTAGGCACCACGTGTTCCCAGCACACCTGGCACTCACCTGTGAGGAATTCTTTGTTTCTCTTGCCTTCTTTATCAGTCCTCCAGCATGGTTGAATGGTTGGTGCTAGTGGGGCTTTCTGGCTTTTCTGGGGACCCTGGCTTATCCCTGGCTGTGTCTGTTTCCCTGTATGAGACTGATGCTGCAGACAACACAGAGACCCTCACCCTGGTGCATCCATTTCTCTGAACGCTGACTGGGCCAGTGTCAGTCCCAGCAGCCTCAAATCGCCTGCCTGAGCCCAATCAGCCTTCTGGTCCATGAATCTCCAAACTTTTGGCTTGTGTTTCCTCTAACAGATTTTTGAAAAATTATGTCTCATCCCAACACATGTCATTATCTAACATTCAGTTCAGCTTAATTTTCATAAAGTGTGAAGCCTAGATTTTTTGAGATGTACTGTTTGTTAGTTTTGAACAAAGCAATGGCATTTAGTTCTGCCTAAATAATATTGGGTTTTATTTATTATGTCCCATTTTTAAAATGGCTCATACCTGTAATCCCAGCAGCCAGGAGGTGGAGGCATGAAGATCACAGGGTTGGGGATAACCAGACTATTTAGGAGCTCCAGGCTAGGCAGGTTTGCATTTCAATTCAATAAACAAAGAAGCCACCAACAATAAGAAGTAAATGTTTCTGAATCAGAGTGCAATTATTTTCCTTGAACTGCATTTCACACAGCACAGCCTACTGATGTTTTTGTTTGTTTGTTTGTTTGTTTGTTTTAAGACAGGGTCTCTTTATATAGCCCTAGTGCGCCTGGAACTCCATATATAGATCAGGCTGACAGTGAGCTCACAGAGATCCACCCGCCTCTGCCTACCAAGTACTAAGACTGCATGCTCATGCCACCAGGCCCAGCATCACACTCCATTTTATCTTCACATAATGCATATGTTTCCTTGGACATCACCCAATATTATTAGAGATATTCATGTATATTGGGGAAAAAGACTTTTTTAATTATGTATTTCTTTTGATCACAAGACTTAAAAAAATTAACTGACTGGGGTATGAGTGTAATTTATTTAGGTAACATGATTACATTTGGAAATTTGAAGAATGGCTAAACACAAAGAGAAAAAAGTATTTTTCGTCTCTGCATGAGATGTGTGGGAACTCTTTGTTCTCATTAATTCATGTGTCCCTGGAAAGATTTGGCTTGTTGCCAGAGACACACAACCTTCAGCAGACACGAGACACAGGAGAGAAAGCACAAGCTGCTGACAAATGTAGGCATCCCAAAAAACAGAGAAACCCTTGTTCATTAGGAGAAACAGTGCTGATAAGGGAGAAAGACCCTTCCTTTCAGGTGGCACTCGTCAGTGTGATTTGGACAGCTCACAAGCATCCTAATTCTTAATAGATAATGGGTAAAGGATGTATGGATGAGACTGAACCTGGAGTGAACTTGTGTCTGTAACAAGTGACTCTGTCTTTAGTATTCTTAAAAACAGTATTCTTTAGTATTTAGTATTCTTTAGTATTAGTATGTCTTTAGTATTCTTCTCTTGGGCTCCAGATGGAATCAGAAGCAGATGTTACCCTTGTAGAAAATGATGATGACTTCTACCATACCTGCTAGAAGACATGGGAATTCAGAAATGGACTTGTTTTTTAGACTATGCTTAGGGGAAACTGGCATTCTGAGCTCAATGTGGGGCACCATGACCAAAATATTGCAGTCAGCATTCTTGCAGATTGTTAGCACCACAAGGGATTGTATCCTGGGCAATGCATCTAGGATGATACTAGATGGGTAGGGGAGACACAGACTGTTCTCAAGTGTTTTTTTTTAAAGACATGGAGATGAAGTCATTTGGCCTCAGTGCACCCACTGGAAAGTGCCCAAGTCCCCCCCACCCCCGGGCTTCCTTTGGGTTCTCCTGCTTGCAGCTTGCCACACTGCTGTGCATGAGATGAACTTGTCTTCAGTAGATCTGAGCCTGCTTTGTTTCGGCAGGTGCTGTGTGTGAGCAGAACCTCCACACCCTCAGCTGCCATGAAGCTGATTTCTCCCAGGGACTTTGTGGACTTGGTGTTGGTGAAGAAATATGAGGATGGCACCATCAGTTCCAATGGTAAGTGATGGTATGTGTCTACTAGCTGCCCTAGATACAGGCTATGTCTTATGCACCCCTAGATCTTCGAGAACAGCTGGGTGATTGGGAACCATCAGCTACCTCATGCATTCCGTCTTTCCCCCCTTGTAGAGTTGAGAAGATTTTGTACCAGAGGGACTGAAATGGGGAGACCTAATGCCTGGGCTTTATTAAGCCCCAGATTTTGTCAGCACTGTTTTTATTCTTGCTGTGCTCAGAGTTCATGCCATCAACATGACGATTGCAAATAACCTCTTTGTATGTCAGTGTGTTGAGTCCATAGGAGCATCCTAATCATGTGGTTGCTTTCTGCCCATTCGTGCCCTGTGGGAACACAGCCCCGTGATTCCTCTGCATCTTCCTCTGAGGAAGATGGGAGACACATCCTCGCTTCTGTGGACTGAAAATTGAGAGAAGAATCTTTCTCCTCCTACCCTGAGCCTTATATTCTGGAATGTTTTTTCTTCTGAAATTCTTAAAGGGTTGGAGGAAACTGTGTGGGAGTGAATGCATGTGTTTGCATGTACCTGAGCATGCTTGTTTATGTGTATTTGTGGGGGGGGCGGGGGTGGAGAATGCATGTGTGTGTGTGTGAACTGGATGTAAGCAAAAGGAAGTTGACAGGTAGCAGAGCTGAACGCTTTGCTGACCTGCTGGACTTTGATCATTAGGCCTGTGCAGATGGGGGATCTTCAGTGCTGGTGGTGGTGACCCTGCTGTCTGACCTCATGTCTTCCAGCTACCCACGTGGAACATCCATTGTGTCCTCCAAAGCCAGGTTTTGTGCGAGGATTTAACCATCCATGTGGGTGCTTCTGTGAACCTCTGCCAGGGTAAGGAAAGTGGGTGGAGGACTTTGTCCCAGACATAACCGTAGCACCTCTGTGAACTCAGAAAACAGGCACTTTGATTGTAACCCACAAAGATAATATCCATGTTACAAAATGCCCTGTTCACACACAGGTACCCAGAGACTCGATGTACCATTGTAGGTGGCTTCTGGGAAAGCTGTAAGGAAGTGTTACTCAGATTAATTTTGATGCAAGAATTCCTCTCTCCATCACTTCAGGACAGGTCAGGCAAAAGACCCAGAGACATTAAGCAAATAAGGAAACTGAGGCTTAGATGGGAGATGTGTCTGTAGTCAACGGCTAGGACGACAGTGCAGTGCCTGAGCTCTGGATCTTCTGTACTCTCTGAGGACACCCACCAGACTGGAGTGGCTACAAGGAACAAATTCCCACCCTATGTTGTACCTAATGACCACTCCTACTTTACAAGAAATGGAAAGTTCCATGACCATGTTGTGACCCGGTTCTAGAAAGGAGCTGGGGAGCCCTGAATAGACTTACAGACACTGCCAGAATCTTGCCAGGAGCTCTCTAGATAATGAGTTACCTGAAGGTGATGGGTTTATTATGAGCACTAGCCAAGTTAACAAGGAGAGGGATTGCACCTGCTGCTGTGGCCCTTTGTTTCCTGCAGACAGCCAGAGGGGAAGGCGTGGGCTTCCCCACGCAGTCCCAGGAGGCACTCTGTGCTTAGGATATTACTAAAACCCAGACAGAACACCCCCATGGAACACTGTGTCTACTAAGCTGGCTCTCCAAACATCTCTTGGAAGGCTTTTCTTTTTTTTTTTTTGTTTTTTTTTTTTTAGTTTTTTTATTTTTTATATATTTGAATTACAAACAAGATTGAATTACATGACAATCCCAGTTCCCTTCTCCCTTCCTTCCTCCCCTACCACCCCTCCATCTAAAATTCTATCATATGTCCTTTCTTCTAATCTACACCTTTCTGCTTCCTCATGACCTCTGCATCCTTCCTTTTCTTCCCTTCTCACTCTCATAGCTTCCTCCCCCCTCTTCCATGTTCTTAAATGTTACAATTTTGAGTTTGACAGTAGTAAAGCCATGCTGCAACATGCAGACATGCACACAGCTTTTGCCCCAGTACTGAGGAGACCAGAGTCTCTGGCTTGGGCCTAGGAAACTACTGTTGACCACTTTCCTTCCTCTCTTCCCAGCAGACAGGTGCTGAGACCTTCGATTCCTTTCCAGCTTGCCAGGCATATTGCAGCAGTGTCTAGAGCAGAGCCTTTTCTCCTTGAGGCCGAATCTCAGGGATGGCTTAGGGAATACTCAGTATGCAAGCTTTAGGTCATGTAACAATGGTGACCGCCCAGGTCCTATATAGGGAGTGGGTAGGATGAAGAGATTATATAACTAGCCCAAGATCACAAGCCAGAAAGTGATAAAGCCACAGCTTAAACCCAGCCATCTGTCTTCCATAGTGACTGTGTAGGGTTTTTTTTTTTTTTCTGTGTTAAAAAAAAAAATCTGTTCTCTGAAGGCTTAATTCTGATGGGGCAGAAGACAAACAAGGCACAAATGAAAGTAATTGTGCTATATGTACACTAGGAATTACTACATATTAAGTGCTGTGTAGAAAACTAAAGGGTGATGAATGGACCTTGGGTAGGGTGGAAGTGAGTCACCCAGGAGGTCAGCAAACACCTCCCTGATAGGAGCCTCTCAGATCACAGTGGCCCATGCATGTGCAAGGTCCCTCTGGGTGGAAGCAGGTGTGGGTAAAGGGAAACTGGAAGGAAGCCACTGAGTTGGATCAGGGAAGAGCCAGAAAGTACAGTCATTGAGGAAACAGGGCCAGACCCTGCCAGACACTGTTGTCTGAGTAACCTGGAGCTTTAGAATGGTCTGAGCAGCCACAGCAGGACTTCAGTGTAGGCTTCTCTGATGTGCCCAGAGTAGATGGAGCCGTGAATCAAAGCAAGAGGCCTCACTGGGGAGCGAGGCTATATCCTGGCCCGAGATGGAGGTGGCTGGGCTCAGACTATCTGTGATAGAGGGAAAGCTGTCTTGGAGGGCAGGGCTGTGTTTGGAGGAGGCAGCATTGGAGCTGCATTTGTGGTACACCCTACTGTGCATGCAGGGAACATTCTTCGTGCTCCACATGTGTTGTCAGTACAAACTCCTGGCTCCCCCTGTGATAACAGCTGTGATGCCCCTGGGCCCCCTTTTAGCCACTTTGGCTTACCCCATGGGTCTCTCCCCTTGTAGCTGCCTCTCCTGAGATGCTGCCCTATCAAGCCCAGGGCTCCCCTGAGAGAAATGTGGTCAGTAACTCAGATTTCTTACTTACCTGTTCAAGTTTCCAAAGAGAACACAGAAGAGTGATGATGAGGGTGGCCTGAGCTGGGGGCAGGGGGAAGGCCACACACAGAGAAAGGGCCCCAGAATTGGTAGGAGGTGGCAAAGGAGGGAGAAGATGGAATCTGACAGCTGAGAATTTGAGATCCAAAGGGAGCCCTGCCCCCAGAGCGCCCCCCAACAAGGGTAAAGAATTGCCATTCTAGAGCAGTCCAGGTACTCCTACATTGCTCATCCGCTTGCCCTGTCCTCTTGAGGCCTCAGTACAGCTGCAGTGTGGGAGGGGCTGTAGAGTCTTGAATACCACAAGTTCCACGTCAGAGAACCTCTGAGGTGCAATGTTGTGTGGTTTTTCTGATGAGACCAAAGTTGTGGATAGTATCATTCAGATAAAATGCCACATGGTGGGGGAGGGAAGGGATGCCACATGCTTTCTCCAAACCTGGCCACTGCAGAGTTTGTGACCATGAGGACCCCTCCAGGTTCCTCTTTGGTCATGCACTACTTCCTCTTTTGTGTGGAATCTGATTTTAGCTTCTGGATTAACCTAATCATTGTTGCTACTTCACCAGTAGATGGAACCCTGCATTTGGGCGTCTGCCACCCCTTGCCAAAGTCTCCACACACATGTAGAAATTAGCCCTCAGGTCTCTAAAACACAGCTCAAAATCTGAATTTAAGGTTCCATTTTCCCCCTAAAATATGATTGAGGATTTCCCAAGACTCCAGTCCATAGAAATTATAGTTACCATTATGTAGTATGTTTTGAATTAATATTGAGCAATCTAAAAAAAAATCTGTTCATAAAATAGTAGTAAATGAATTGCATGCTAAGTAGCAATTTTTTAAAAGAAAAATCAGCTTTTCTAAATAAAAACTGAGAAGAATGGCAATCTTTTCCAGTTTCTCCAATTTCTTTCATGTCAGACATAATAAACACATCTGTGACAGAGTGTGCTGTGGGGTCACAAGTCACATAGGCTAAAAACTCCACTGTGTGTTCATAGAAATCATTGCATGGAAGGAGTTTTAACCTTGCTGACCTGGAAAGGGCCAGGATGTCCCAGAAGTCGCCAGCCATCAAAAACACAGCTGTTAATAGTCACAAGGAACATCTGCACACCCACCCAGGGCATGGCATCAGCCCCCCAATGTGTTTGCAGTGGGCTGGGCAGTGTGTCTCCTAAAAGATACATTATTATCCAGAACAAGGTTGAGAGGAACCCTGGGTACTGAGTCTGGAGCAGGAGTAGAAATGAACACGGTGTCTGGGCTGCTTCTGCTGGTCATGGCTCTGGGCTAGATACTTCTGGGGTACATATCTAACCCACCACTGCTGTTTCTTTCTCAGGGAGCCTAACAAAACCAAGCTGGTCACATTCTTCCAGACAGACCTGAGTGGCTACCTCCCTCAGAGTGTGGTAGACTCCTTCTTCCCTCGCAGCATGGCTGAGTTCTACCCCAACCTTCAGAAGGCAGTGAGGAAGTTCCATCACTGATACAGTCGCCTATTGGAAAGAAATGCCCTTCAGGAGCTCCAGCTGTTGTGCCTCAAAGAACACAGAAGAGCTACTGTGGCTGTTTGAGATGCCCTAGTGAACAGGAAGTCTTGGGGAGCCAGCCTAGGATAGCATCCCCACACACACCTCTCCTTCCTCTTGGGCTTGGTGTGGAAGAAGCTGTCCATCAGTTTGCAGTGGTACACACACACACACACACACACACACACACTTGGCAGGACAGGTCCTGCTATGGCCACTTTACAAAGACATAGCTCAAACACCCTTTGGTTCCTTGTGGTCCAGGGTCCTGTGCGTTGCTGTCAGACACCTTGTCTCTCTGCTGGTCTTAGAGAATCATTGTCTATCCTGGTCACTAAGTCCTGCTTCCTCGGGCATCTGGAGCACCCAGACTTTTGTACCAGACTCCTGTGTTCATTTTGTGATAAATTTTATATACAAATTTTTAACACAAGACTTTCCCCTCCTTACAAAGACATAAACTTGGAAAATATATTTTAAAGCACAGACTGAGCCTTAAGGAAAAACACTTTCTACCTAATGTTTGTTGTATCTTCCATCAGAATTGTCTTTTCTATCTGTTTGTCCCTTCATGAGTTAATGTTCATGTCCCCATGAAACCAGCTTGAATCTGCCCCGGGCCAAATTATATCTTTGGGAAGGAGTGGGAGTTCTTGTGTCCTGTGTGAGTGATTCCGAGTAGGGCCAGCTACTCCTGTGTGCATGGAGGACTCTGGGTAGAAGAGCCCCCTGGCATATACCTGACTCTGTCCTCAGTCATGGGGGTGAGGCAAGAGTGCTCTGGTTTTCTGGATCCATCAGGCCTTGCTGCCATTAGGAAGGAAGGAAGAATAAGTCTCCTGTGCTGTGGGACTACACAAGCCTACAGTTATCTAGCAATTGCCACAATACTGGCCATTCCAGTAGGGACAAATGCTGTCTCCTTTCTTTTCAAATACATGTAGGTTTCTGCCTTTCAAGTGAAGAAAGGAGAGATCTCTGTTGGCTGACATTGTGATTGCTTAAAGACTCTTCAGAGATATGGTGCCCCTCACAGTCTTTTAGTAGCTTTTAATAATTCCTCTACTCTTCCTTTATTTGTTTCTCACATCATTTCGAGGGAGGAAGGAAGTCTAGTCAAAGGGCTCATTTGGACACATTTGCATTTTGATGAGGCTGGTTCAGACATTCCCACACTCTGTCTAGATCTGTCTGGATTTCCTGCTGCTGCTTTGTTCCCTGGAGTTTGGATACTAACTGTTGATCTCCTGTTGTCTCTCTCTGGTTTTGTCTCCTCTGTGTTAAGCCTGCTTGCTTTACCGTTCTTTTGAAGGTGATCCACCTTGTTTTTTGAGACAGACTTTCTAATTGGACTGAAAGTCACCTAATAGGCTAGGCTGGATGCCCAGCGAGTTCTAGGAAGCTGTGTCTTTCTGCTTCTCCGGGTCTGGGATTACAAGTGAATGTCACCATGCCTGGTTCTTTTGTTTCCATTTGTCTATTTGGTTGTTTGGTTTTATTTGTTTTTGTTTTTCTGGTCTCTGGGGATGAAATTTGAGTCACCATGCTTGATTGGCTTTTAAGCCCTTTCCTGACAGCTATCTCCCCAGCCCCACATCTTTTATTGTTAGATCAAATATAACTTCTAATAGTTATCAAAGGCTGCTAGGAATGGTATCCTGAATTTTTCATCTACTTTTGACTGCTACAGGATGTAATTCCAAGTGGGCTGGAGAAGCATGCTCAGAGTAGGTGAGACTGAGCTATACAAGAGTCACTGGAGGGCTTTGCATGAAGAGAAGAGCACAGTGGGGGCTTCTGAGTCCACTTCAAATTCTGGAGAGGCCAGCAGGTTACATTGGCAAGCTCCCATTGCAGTGCCCTGAAATATATGGACTCTGGTGTTTTGCCTGTGACACTTGCCAGGCCTTCAATGTCATCCTTATTTCAGAGGAGTGGGGATGAGGAGCTGAACCCCTGGCCCAAACCTACTAACCCATACTTGCTATGGATCATCAAGATTCACATTGAGTTGTCCCGAGCTTGGCTATCAGATATTCAAAGGTGACCGAAGCAAATATTCTATTGGTCCTGCACATGCTGAGAACTGGCTGAGAGGGTGTCTTTCCTAGTGTGCTGTTATAACTCTCCTGGGCCTGCTTATGTCTACCAGGTCACAGAAGGAATGACAATCTCTGCCCACCATATCCCAGCCAGACAAGCCATTCATTGTCCTGAGGCTTAGTACCTTCCAATACACCAGCACAGGACCACCATTGTTGAAGTGGTGGTAATTACACATGACTGTCATTTAACATCAAGCAGAATGCCTGACATGTGACAGATGGGACATCGGTAGAAATTTGTATTTTACATTTTACACCCATATCCATTCTGGTTCATCCTGTGAACACATCTGTCTACACCTTAACTCACAGCGCACTCCTCTATCTCCTGGTTCCACCCTTTCTAGGATCACTTCTCAACCTAACCAAATAGTCTTTTGCTTGTTTGAAAGTGTTTTTCATGACTGGTTGCATCTTACAAAAATGTTCCTGACAACATAATACCCTTTCCTTGAGTCCAGGCAGGTTTTGCCTGCTGTCAGTGAGAATACAATGCAAGCAATGCTATGAGTCTTTGAAGGTAGAACATTTAAATAGATGCAGCTCCTGTCTGGCTATGGTATGTGTACCAGGCAGCCTGGCATCACAGCACAGAAGCCCAAGCCATGAAAAGACCACTTAGTTATCACTCAGAACCAGCAACCAGAGATACAAGCAGTGACCCTTCCTAGGACCCCAGCCCAACCTTGAGTTGCTGTAGATGATGCTTAGTGGGGCCAAAAGGAGCTCCAAGTCCTGCCTATCCTGCAGATTCATAAGACAAAACTTGCTGCCATGGGGTGGCTTTCATAGTACCTGGGTAATGTTCAAATCAGGACATGGGTTTCATAGAAAACTGCAATACACCCAATTTATTTTGGCACCAGAATAGTATCACTAAGCTGTCTATATACAGTCTGCAAGTTGTATCAGCCACTTCTGTGTGACTCTGTCCTGCCATTTAGAATAACCCTCTTGGTGGGTAGTGTCCCAGAAAGTCCAAACCTGAGCAGCAGCTACCAGAAGCACACCTGGGCTTTCCCCAGCCTGGGTGAGGTGGGCAGCAGAGACCCTGAGAATCGGCAGTGATGGGAGCTTCATGCTCCTGCATTGTCGTAGCATCGGCATCTTGTCTAGGGGTCCCCAGAAGCTATCATCTGCTTGCATTGGAGGCCCTTCCTTCTTATGACTACAGTGACAGGCCCATCAGGCAATGCCTTGATGACATTCCAGGCTTCAAACCGAGTAAGACCTTGCACGGCAGTGCCAGCGAGCTGCAAGATTTCATCTCCTTGCTGGACCGACTCACTCTGTTCTGTCCCTATAAAGAAGGAGAACATGGCAGGTGATTCTGGGCTTCACAGACAACGGGAAGAATAAAAGGCACTTTCTGAGGAACCAGGACAGCCAGAAGTGGGTCACACACCCATCCCTGGGAGCCTGTCTGTGGTTCTAAAGTGAAGCATTTCACAGCAAGGTAGTTCAGAGTTTGGGAACCAAGACTCAGCTCTGTTTTCAAGTGAGGAGATGACAGGCAGTTGGTAGGGAGAAACCCTGGTCACAGGTATGTAACAGGGGTTTAAGAAGCAGGGAGAAAGGCACGTGGCACTCTTGCTAGGCTGAGCTGAAGGAAAAAGCTTATAGATTCAAGATACCTTTATTCAGATAAATACCAGCCAAACACAAGCCAGAGCATGCCCAGGGGCAGCAAGGCAGGGAGGCCAGAGAGAAGGAGCAACCGAAGGGGAAGAGAGTGTTCCATGTGCTCCTGGTTGCTTAAGAGCTGATGCCACGTTACTCTGACCTCACCTTGACCACGCCTTGACAGGCGTGGTCAGGCACATCTGTAGCCAGCCCTTAGAAGGCGTGGTTACGGTGTCTCCCTACACTGAGTGGACTGAGAAGTATTTCTGGGTCTGTCCTTGCATGAGTATTTTCCCCTATCTCTGGCTACATCTTGTATTCATCAATAGCAGTTCCAAGCCAGAGCCCAGTTAGACACTTCTACAATTTCTAGAGAAGCCCTGGAGCTCTGGGTCCTCTCCTTATCTATCCTACTTCATACTGACTCCCTTCTTCTGGTAATATCATTAGCAATGGGTGAGAAGGGGTGTGAGTTAGTGAAACATTCGTGAAGCAATCTTCACAGGGTTTTTGGCTTGTTTGACTGGGGGAGAACTCTGTGTCCACCCAGAAAGACCTGCATAGCACCCACTCAATCAAAGATGCATACAGAAACCATGACATCTTCTTTTACTGTTCATATTGAAGGGAAACCTCCCGAATTTATCTGATACCATGGCCTTTACCAATATTGAATATAGAGTATAGAATAATAATGAAAATATAGAATATTGAGCAAGTACCACAATGGGCATTGACCCACATGTTCTGTACTCATGTACCTTGGGGTACACACCAATAGACTCCCTTTTTACAGGTGCAGAGACCAAAGATGGAAAGCCTCACTCAGAACTTGAAAGTGGCTCAGTTTTTAGGTCTAGGTTTAAACTTTGACCTCCAGGCTCTGGCATCCACATCCCATAGTGCCACACCTTCCTGTGGCTGGAGGCTCATTCCCATGTACACTCGTGGACCCAGAATAATGAAGTGACTTGCCCAGGGTCCTGCCACTGGACATGGCGAAATTAACATTAGAACCCAGGTCTCTCAGCTTCGGCTCCCTCAAGAGCTGAAAGCATTTCCCCAGAGCTGCAGTTAGCATGGACACTTGGAGTTAATTACCATGTATGACTCAGTCTACCCACTGGTTTTCATGAATGCTGCAGAATTTAAAATCAGCTAGCCATGAAGGCTCATGAGGACAGGTATTAGGGATGAGATGCCCTTTGGATCCCAGTTCTAAAAGCTCCCAGATACACACCCATACTTTTTACCTCTTCTTATGGATAAGGAACCTCTAGACAGGTAAAGTATGGTCACCTGGCAAGTTAGAGACAGGGCTGAGACTACACCCAGAGCCTGGCTTCTAACCAACATTTCTTTCTCCACATCCCTTGTTCCCTTGCCCAAGGCTTCCACCTAAGAAATGGCAAGAAGTTGCAGGTAGATTTGCAGGGTAGCTACAAGGTGTTCATAATTGTCTCAGGAATAATCCATATCCAACTAACCAACATGTCACATTGTCTGGCAGCCCAATTCATAATGAATAAGACATCAATTGGAAAATAAACACAAGAACCAATGAATCCAGGACTAGAGTAAAGCTAGCCAGACTGTGAGACAAGTGCTAGCCTCTGGTTTTACTCAAAACATTGGCATCTTATGCATTGTGGGTTGGTTGGTTGGTTGGTTGGTTGGTTGGTTGGTTGGTTGGTTGGAGACAGACTCATATAATCCAGGCTGACCTTTTACTCACTATGATCTGGAACACCTGAGTGTCTTGTCTTCACCTGAGTGCTATCACAGCTGTATAATTTTTAAGTTTAACATTTATTTTTGAGTACACTGTGTGAAAATGGTATTGATCTTTCTCAATGCATCTTTCGGTAGCCCTCAACTCTGTGCTTCAAGCCAGAGTCTTCCTTGCCTCTTCATGTCCTTGGTCCTGCCAAGCTGAACCAAGCCTGTTGTGGGATGTTTGTTCACTATGTGAAAATGTATTTCTGTGATTGGTTTAATAAAGAGCTGAATGGCCAATAGCTAGGCAGGAGGTATAGGCTGGACTTCTGGGAAGAGAGAGGAAGTAGGGAGAGATCATTGAAGTGCAGGGGAGACCCCAGGAGAGAAACCAGGAAGTGCAAGATAGAAGACAGGTTACACCACATGATAGAATGTAGATTAATATAAGTGGGTTAATCTAAGTTATAAGAGCTAGTTAGGAACAAGCCTAAGCTATAGGCCGAGCTTTCATAATTAGCAATAAGTTTCTGTGTTATTATTTGGGAGCTGGCTAGCAGGACAGAAAAAGACTCATTACACAAGCCTAGTACTCAGTCATGTGAGAGGACCCAGCAAAAAGAGAAGTAAAGGCATGGCTGAGCAAGGGCACAAGGTGAGAAAAGCAGAACTGAATGCATAGGGTCAACACGTGACTCAAAGGGCGTGGGAATCGACAGTGGCCCAGAAGGGTCTCAGGAGTTTTGGGTTTTGAGTGCTTGCTGCATGCCCACAACTGGAGAGGGTATAGAGGGGAAAAGGGCCCACCTTTGAAAATCCTGTTAATGGTGAGAGGCTTGTCTCCATGCAGGGAGCCTTTTCCTCCCTCCAGGCTGAAGCCCAGCCCTGCAGAGGTCTTCTCCAGTGTCACTGTGCAGACAGTGGCCTCCACTGCAGAGAAAAGCACATGGGCTTGGTCAGTGCTCTGCTCTTCTCTCAGGCCCAGCTGCCCAGGTTGATATCAGCTATTTAACCACACACACGGAAACACAGACTCACATCTCTGCAGCACACCAGGCAAGCTGGAAAGGTGTATTGGGGCTTCACATTACCACACAGTGCCACCAACAATGGATCTAAATGGCCAAAGGCAGTCAGTATGGGGCTCACGTGGGGCCTTTCCGCACGTGAGTCCCCATCCCACTGCACTGGGAACACTTACTAGATTCTACTGAAATGTCACTGGCTGCTGAAGATGATGCTGCAGAGTCAGTAGAGGAGTTCAGGTCATGAGTGGCATCCACAGTTGCTTTCCTGGTGACAATCACAGCTTGCCTTGGGTCCCGAGCTTGGCGGAGGATAGCTAGGGCATCATTGTGGGTAGCCCCCTTGAGAGATTTGCCATTGATGGAAAGAACCTCATTGCCTTTTTGAATTGTGCCTTCCTGGGAAGCCAGGCCATTTGGAAACACTCTGTGAACCTAAACAAGCCAGAGGAATTAGGACCCCCAAACCACCCAAATCAGCTCCCATCTGTGATAGCAGGGCACTCCAAGCCAAGTATCCAGCCAACCCCAGAGGAGTTTAAGCCAAAGACAATGTAACAAGATAAATTAAAGACCCAGAGACAGATATTGGGGTTCAAGCTGAGGGTCAGATGCTTTTTGAATCCTCAGGCAGGCTTTAATAAATGATAAATAATTTACCACTACAGACAACATATGTTGATTATATCTCAAGGCAGAGCAACAGGCCTGAGCCAGCATTCTTTCCTTTCCTTCTCTAGTCAGGGCAGAAACCAACAGTGATAGCCAGAGAGCCCTCAACATTCTTCCCACACAATGCCCTTGACTGATCCTCCAGTCCCATTCACTCCCAGGGAACATCTTCTGCCTTATCTACCCTGGATCACATTTCTAAGAATGGTTTCCTGACAAAATTGAGTCTATGGCTTATTGAGGGTTGTTTACAAGAACAATTTTCTAAGAAAAGAGAAATTTTGGGATACCACATTAAACAAAATCTCCCAAAATTTTCATTGTTTAAAGATGCTAGCAATCCTACAATGTCAGTTTGATCTTGGTTCTCTTGAGTAAGTAATGTAATAACATGGTGACTCCCCAAACACATAAGGAGAGCTTATCCCTTCTGGGGATGCACTCAGGTCTCATTTTCTATAGGAAGTACTTGAGGCACTGTCTTAGGCTGCCTAGACATCCTCATTCTTTAGCTGGTCCCTTTCCTCTTTCTGTAGGAAAAACAACAACAACCCTATCTTATGGCCAGAAAGAAAGACAGCTCAGGGGGTAAGGTCCTTGACACCATACCTAGAAGCCTTAGTTTGAGCCCCAGATTCCATGCCACACAGCCTGGATCACGAAGTCAGAGGGCCTGAGAATATCCCAGTCAGCAACTGGTGACCTGAGGCTGTGGGTGAGGACAGTAGCCCATGCTGTTCAGATCAACTAGGCCAGGATCAACTATGGGTCCAGAGGGAAAGATGCCTATAATACAGATCTGCTGCCCTTTCCATGCTAGTCCAGACTCTGGGTCCTGCAAAACAGGAGGCTGCTACAAGTTCTGCAGACTTGTGTGAACACTGTGGTGTGTGTAGCCTGTGCAAGCACAGTAATCACTTCCACCTTTTGGCTGGATCCCACTGAGCTCAGCCAACCAACAAGTCAACTTCACAAACTGTCCACTTGAACATTCTCATTCTACAGATAGACAGAATCAGGGCAGCCCCTTCCTTTGTAAGGATTTGCCTTCCATGAGCTCCTTTATACATAGTGCAAAAAGTCTACAGTCCTAGACAAGTTTTTAAAAATGCCCTGTGGCTATAAATTGTACCTATCCAAAATCCTAGTGACCATCACAATCTACATCTCCAAAGGAAATTATGTGGTATTTTGCTATAGTTGGCCTGAATTCACTGTGTATATGCACACACGCATGTATGCACATTTGTGTGCTTTTGCAGCAACATATGATGTGTGCACACACATGTGGAGACCATAGGACAACCTCGGCTGTCACACATTAGGCATCATTTCCTTTGTTGTTTTTTAAGACAGGGTCTCTCAGTAGCCTGGAATTTGCCAAGTAGGGTAGGCTAGCTAACCAGCTGGGAATCTGCCTGTCTTTGCTTCCCCAGCTCGGAAATTATAAATGCACCTCCATTCCCAGCTATCCTTTAACACAAGTTGTGGGACTCAAGCCTAGCTTCCCATGCTTGCAAGGCAAGTGCTTTTGTTGACCAAAATATCTTCCCAATTGCCTCCATTTTTAATTCATCCTCCACATATTTTCAAAAATATAGGTATTAGGGCTTTAAACCATGCAAACTTTCCATTCGGATGTTCTGGTGTAGAATGAGTGTATGCATATACATGTGTGCATGTGTACACATGTAATCACACATATACACACTATTTTTTGATGCCCCATGTGTAATTAGTGTTTGTTTTGGGGTGCTGGGGCCCTTTAGGGTGCACAGGGACCTTTTTCATTGAGAGGCACAAAATGTCGAAGAGTTAAGTCTGGATCAGATAGTAGAAGAACGGTTCCAATGACTTTCCTTTAAAACCCCTGTCCTTACCCTGCCCAGTGTTTCTCAGCACAAGCCCCCTTCCAGGCAAGTCTTTGCACCCCCAGCAATCCATTCTGCCTCTGGCATGCCGATTCCTGGGCAACTCACCGTGATCACCTTGTTTTCTAGATCTGCCCCTCCTGCCAAGCTGAACCCAAGGCCAGCGCCTTCTTCCTTGTGTAAGATGGTGACATGAATGCTGTCTAGTTGCTGTGGATGAAAATACATACATTCACAAACTGGGTACTGCAGTGGCGGCGGTGGGAACAATTTAACACATGCTTTAGCACCATGCTGGTTTGTTTTATTAAACACCAGCTGGGCCAGTACTAACACCTCCTCAGACTTCAGTTTCATCACACAGGAATTACAGGATGCTTAGGAGGGGAAACAAATGTATGTAAAACAGCAATCCCAGCCTTTTTCCTCTCTTACTCACCCATTCATACCCAACTTCCACAGACTGGGCTGCATATGGCTAAGTCAGCTAGAGATCCCTTCAGGCTGGAAGATGCTGCTTTCCCGTGACATTGTGGGTCAAGGGCAGGTGGTGCCATGTGGGTCAAACTCTCAGAGGCCAGTGCTGTTTCACAATTGCTAGCTGCTCCCTCTTCTACCAGCATAGTACCAGTAAGGAGCCCAGCTGGCATCTCACTCCATCATTTAAGCATGTACCAATGTGTACACACACACACACACACACACACACACACAGAGAGAGAGAGAGAGAGAGAGAGAGAGAGACAGAGACAGAGACACAGAGAGACAGAGAGAGAGAGAGAGAGAGAGAGAGAGAAAGAGAGAGAGAGAGAGAAAGAGAGAGAGACAGAGACAGAGACACAGAGAGACAGAGAGAGAGAGAGAAACAGAAACTCCCAGCCTGAGAGAGAGAGAGAGAGAGAGAGAGAAGAGAGAGAGAGAAAGAAAGAGAGAGAGAGACAGAGACACAGAGACACAGAGACACAGAGAGAGAGAAACAGAAACTCCCAGCCTGAGAGAGAGAGAGAGAGAGAGAGAGAGAGAGAGAGAGAGAGAGAGAAAGAGAGAGAAACAGAAACTCCCAGCCTGGAGCCAGGAAAACCTTATTGCACTACCCAAAAGCAGGGGATCCCATTCTAGTCTAGAGCTGGAACCTGGAGCTCCAGAGCCCACAAAATCCAGGGAGGTCACATACATAGGCAAGATGGACAGGCATAAGTGACAGGCTCAGAGGGCAAGTTAAACACATCCAATTCTGAGGAAGGCAGACTCAGTGCTACTGGCTCATTCCCTTTAAACAAAATAGTCAGAAATCTTAGGACTTATTTTTAGAATCTGATAACTTTAAAAGATCAAATAAAATTTATTTTCAAGCCAATGGCTCTTGGACCACTAGTTTGTAAATGGCACTAGGAAATAAAAACATGGCCAAGCAGTCCCTTGGTCATGGGCTACTAGAGCCCCTCACTTGCAAGTCTTCTGCCATCTTTTAATGGGGAGTTCCTAGGACAGAGTAGTATTCTGAGTCTGAAGGCCCCATTGACCCCATGTTTGCCCACATACTTGGGATTATTTTCAGGCTTTTTTTTTGGGGGGGGTGTCCTGTGGACGGCTGCCATGCTATAAATAAATAAATAAATAAATAAATAAATAAATAAATGTCTTCTGCTAACACTTTCATCTCCAGCATATTATTTGCATTGATTCAGGCCCTGGGGACTGGTGGCTCATGCTGGCTATAGGTGATTAGTGAGAATCTCAGAGGAAAAATTACAGCCCAGAGGCATCTTGGAATCATCATTCTCACCTGCACCTTTGACCTCAGGAGGGCAGCTGTGACTCTTCCAGTTGAAAAGGATAGTCCTCACTCCTTAGGCTGCATTATCTCAGTGCAGGCCCCAACAAGTTTCCAGAGAGCTTGAGCCCGTCTCTGGACTGCTGGCTCTAGCTCTGGCTGGGCCACTTCCTCTCTACACACTGTTGGCAGTGTTCAGCAACTATGGGGCAAGTGGGGTTTTCCCAGTGAGGTGGCTGAGGCACAGAGGCCCTCCGGAGAGCACCTTGATGTGTGCAGCGGAAACGATGAAAGCCTCAAGGTGAGAGCTTGCCTCATCTATGCTGTTTACCACTGGCAATGCTATGGCTTGCCGCTTCTCTCTGGAAACTCGTGCCAAGGCAGCAGCCCATGGGATGTTGGCACAGCACTGGACTTGAGCTTAGAGACAGAGCACCCTGGCTCTGTGATCATCAACCTCCTTCTCATTCATAAAATGAAGGGCCTGGCCACACCCTCAGCCCTGCTACACACACACACACACACACACACACACTTCCCATCCCAGCTAAGGTCATGTTGTTCCTCTAACATGGACAGGACAAAACCTCGACCTGATGCCAGCACCATGACAAGCCTTGAGGTCCATAAACTTCTTTAGCTACTTACCCCCTCTGGCCCAACTGAGGTGACCACAACAGCCCATGTGGAGCCCTTGTCACTGCAGATGTGCACACAGGAAACCTACCTTCAATGTCGCCTCGTCTAGAACTCTCACTTCCTCGATGAGTTTTTTCAGTTCTTCTGAGCTCAGCAAGGAGATAACTGACTGGCCGGGCTGAGAAGAACCGTGGTCCCTGTCCTCAGTTTCCCGGGGCTCCGTGAGGCTCTCTGAATATTCCCTCAGCTCTGAAAGGCTTTCACAAACAGATAACACAGTGTGAAGAACAGGATTCTTGAACTACTCCATCCTGCAAGGGACTCAGAGTTTCAGAAACTCTGTTATTTGATAATGACATATCCATCCTTGGCAGCATAAGCAATAAATAAATCACAGCCGATTCGAGCTGGATAGACCCAGTCCTTCAGGAGAGGGCTTCAGATCCCCCTACCAAGCCATGTCTGTGACAGGTCTCATCCACCTCCTAACCCCGGCTAAAGAGGGAAGCAAGGTACACAGGGCAGGACTCTGTTCATAACAAGAAGAGTAAGGGCCTGAACTGAAACAGGACTAAATGCCCTTACTCCCTGCCTAGGTCCTGGGCCTATGTGAAAAGCAAAATGGATTTTTGTTGGAGAGCATCTCTTCACCTCACCTGGAGCTCTTTAAGCTGTGAGTGGACCTTTCAGATATGCATCAGCCTCGTGTGTGTTTGTGAGCAGTTTACCAGGGCCCTGGTCATTTTCCCCACTTCCCATCCGAGCCATAGTCAGGTATTGTGTAAACTACTCCTTAGCACGGAAGACAGAGCTACAATGCACATGTGTACACACACACACACACACACACACACACACACACACACACACTCACATGAGATGAAATGGTTTTTAACTAGAAATGTGACTGAGAAATGTTTAACTGCTGCATAACATAAAATAAAGGAGTGGGGACAGCAGGGAGCAAGCAGGGCACAGACACTCACTTGAGGGAAAACCCTGTGTCCGAGCCAACGACTTCACCAAGACCTTCTGTAGCTGTGTTGCTATTGGAAGGTGGCTTTGGAGACATCCTTTCCTTGGGGACACAGGTGATCTGGCCACAGGAGAATGAAGATGGAAGGCACAGCAGGGATTTCATGACAGCTGATGATAACTGGCTGCTGATGGAGTAAAGCTTACTGGCCTTTTCATCCATCAGCTTTGACTCACAGGACTGAGTCCTAGTCAGGGGAAAGCTCCGTGCCCGCTGACTTGGCATCTTGAGGCCTGGTCCTTGAGTGTCCTCAGTATGTGTAGTCAGCAGTCTCAGGAGAGGGTCTGGGGAGAGAGCTTTGGGGCTGGGTCGCTGACGTGGGGGAGGAGACTCAGACATACCTGGGTCCCTGATCTCTGAGGTGTTAGGAAAGCCTATGGCTATAGGCTCTATTTCTATCTGTCTGTACTTAGCAGAGACTGTAGTCCCTCGTCCTGAGAGACCAGAAAACTGTCCTCCATCTTGCTTTCCTGGAAGTTTGGTGGTCTCCCCAGAGCTGGGCTGCAGGCTCAGTCTCTGGACTCCTCTCTCTGGCAGTTGTGAGGAGCCAAAGTTTTCAAAAGAGCTGATTCTCTGCCTGATAGAGGAGGAGGTAGAGGAGGAGGGGGAGGCCTTTGAGTGTGGCACTGAAGGCTCCCTGGAAACAGGTGCTGGCTGAGTAGCTGCTGAGGCTACTTCCGGGAATCTTCTGGGGTCTGGTACACGATTCCTCAGACCTTTCAAGCTCTGACGAAACCAGGCTGGCTTGGGGGCCACTGGGGGCCCCTTCTTCACAGTGCAGCCATCTGCTGACTTGTGAACTCTGGGAGCACCATTGGCAGTGTCCATTTTTGACAGGACCCCTTCTGGGTGGCCCTGTGTCCCATCCTCTTCACCCAGGCTGGTGGTGGCCTGTAGTGGCATATGGCTATGGTTCTCACTCATGATGGGGCTAAATAAGTTTTTGATGCAGTCGGAAATTCTAACCCAAGGATCTTCAGTGCTGGTATCAAAGCTATAGTCCATCCGCGTCTGCCTCTTCAGCAGTGGGTGTTTTCCTGGTGAGGCTGGTGGGCAGAAACAAAGGCAGACCTGAGTGTGACACCTCACTGGGGATTTTCTTTCGAAATTCAAGTTACAATGCTGAAGAGACACGTTGGGGGCTGGCTCCAAGGACTGTTACCTAACTGGGGTGCCAACAGGCAAAACTGAAGAACCAGAGGACGGTACCTTCTACCATCTTAACGTCCTACAGCTAGATGTGTCCTTGGGAAATACTTGCACTATCATTTGACAAGAGAGAACCCTAGCAACGAAGAAGATGAGGGGCCAGGGTTGTCAAAGTCAGGCCAGACCTCATGTCACCACCTCTCTGCCCACTCTAATGTCCTCACCACTGTCTAAAGCAGTTCACACAGATAACATAGGAGAAATATTAAGTGAAAGCAATTCTTTTGCCTTTTAAACTTTCACTCCATATGCCTCATGTTGGTCATCGTATTTGATTTGGACTATCCATGTCATTCAAAAGTGGCAAGGATGAGTCTGCCTACTGGTGGGATGTGTACCACTTACTGAGGCTCTCTCATCTTGATATGAAGTCATGTGAGTGTGATACTCTGCCCACACTCAGGTCATTGACCAGCTTGCTTGGAAAATGAGCTTTCTCGATCAAAAGAACTGATAAAACTGTTCCAGGTAGAGAAAAGGCTATGTGTCATTGATTTTGAATGTTGGCTATGCATTGGAATCTGAAGGGTCCATTTCTCAGTTCTGAGCTGATATATCTGGACTATAGTCCAGGCAATCGGGATGTGGTTAACCCCATAGAGGTGTTTCATTGTATCATCCACTGTATGTCCTTGATGTTCTCAGGCTGCCATGTCCAAGGGGCAGCATGGCAAAAACTTTCTCAGAATAAGATAATATTAAACTGACATCTACCTGCATAGGCTGGGGAGACTCTGCACTCAACTCCCTTCCCTAGAAACAGGGGAGGTTGGGCCCTGAGCCCTAGCATTCGAGAGAGATACCACTGTCGGTTCTCTGTGTTTCCCATGCCTCATCCTTCTCTGCTTAAGACTAGGCTGCTTGGACCACATGTTTCAGGGAGTCTTCATATGACAATGCACCCTTGTTTGAGGAACACTGCTTCCTCCCATCTCTTGTCACAATGCCCAGCCTCTAGGGAAGTAGAACACTGAACTCTTACAATACCAAAGAAAAGCCATGCATGATCATGAAGGTCTGGATGGGCACTAGCGACTCCAGGACTTTAACAAGTATGTCTGGCCCATAGGCTGTTTCTGCATTTACAAACTGTTCAGCTATAAGGGGCTGGTATGGTAACAATTTAGAGTCCAGAGTTCTACAGGCAAGTCCACTGCAAACTAGGGTGTGTCCTCAATTAGGATAACCAAGGGAAGGAAGGGTGAGGAGGTGGAGTCTCCCTTGGTGGGGCACCTCTCCGGGTGAGATATCTAGATCATTCCACTCATATTGTCCTTTACTCTCCAGAGATCTCCATGTGCTTAAGGAATATGGTTTGTAGCCTCCCTGTTCACCCCCTGCCACACTGGGAGCTCCTCAGGGCAGGAACCTGTTTGGAGCATCCCTTTCTCCCTCATCTTTAGCACCAAATTAGCCTCACACACCCACCGTTCACTGTGTTCTAGCTGTAGTGAGTCACTCATCAGGATTCTGTGTGGTCTTTAATACTTGCTGACCAATGAATGAACCCACAAAGGCAAAGTAAATTGCCTAGAATCACAGTTAATGAAGGGTGAACCCAGGATCCTCTATTCTTTCTAGTAAGCCAGCAAACACTCAAGCCATGCCATTGTATTGACAGATGTACCACTTGGACCATTTGCCATCCACCTCCTGGATGTGGTAACCATCAGCCAAGCCCTGCTTTTCCCATGCTGCACTCTCAGATTTGAACATAATGCATGACGCATGCTGTCTTGCTGACACCCATGTTATTCAGCTGCTCGGGATAGCTGGGTTAGCTGTGATCTTTGGACATCTTTCCATGTAGACCCTCAAGAATGGCCAGCAATTGTACCACCACCTCCCTGGCATCACCGCTTCAGCCAGGACTCTTCTCACTCTGAAGAGCACTTCCCCTGTCTACCTGCCCCAGCACCCTAGGAGCCTCACCGTCCATCAACCCCAGTCACTGGCTCTGTCTGCTGTGTCCATGCAAGGCACTGACCTCAGACCAAACTCTAGCTCCTACTTGATCCATAAAACTTTCTCCGGAGAGGTCTTCCTTTGGAAGATCCCCATGGTGGCTCACCTGGACTGGCACTCCTCCTTGGCTCCCCCTCTGTGGAGGACGAAGTCTGTGAAGTCTGTGTGCTGACTGCAGGTCCTGGACAGCAGGCAGTGGCGCAGGGGCTTCTCCCTGCAGTGTCTTCCTGAGGCAGCAGAGGCAGCAGCTCTCTGGTTTCCTGTGGTGTAAACAGGAAGCCAGACTGTGTCAAAACGGTAGCCTCCAGCTGCGAGAAGGCAAGGCACTCTTTGATTAGGACTTGAGAGTGAATATTGAGACACCCCTAAAGGGAAATTTCACAGCAGCAGTGGGGAAGCGTTCCTCCCCCAACCGCCCCACACACACACACACAGGGCTGTCGCTGCACAGTTAACCCCTTTTGGATGCTCCCGGGGGTCCCTGGGCTTCCAACAACCTGCTGGGCCCAATATGGGCATGCCTCATAGGTACAGCAAGTTACTGGCTGTCTGCGATGGGCGCAAGAGGTCGGGGTAAAGAAGGTGCTGGCACTACTTGGCTTACAACAGCATGTTGGCCAAACTACCTGACCCAAAGGCACATGCAGGGGCCAAAGAAACTGCCCCCTAGTGCTGCCTAAGTTAAGACCTAAGACCACTCAAAAGAAAAGCATGTCAGTTGCTTCCCTTGTTGGTTTTAGGTTTTTAAAATTACATTGCTTTTATTGTGTTCCCAGCACACACATGAAGATCAGAGGACAATGTGTGGAAATCGCTTCTCTACTTCTACCACATGGGTCCTGAGGATTGGACTCAGGTCATCACTCTTGGCGACAAGCACCTTTGCCCACTGGACCTTCTTGCCAGTTGCAAATTTGTTTTCTTTTGTTTGAGGCAAGGTCTTATGTGTCCTAAGCTAGTCTCAAGATCTCTGTGTAGTCAAGGATGACCCAAAACGCTTGCATTCACCAAGGCATGTACCACCACACTGGTTTTCTGTGGTGTTAGAGGTCAAATCCAGGTTCTTGTCTGCAAGGCAAGCACTCTAGCGACTGAGCTTCACACTGAGATTCCCAGAGTAATTAGAACCTAGTCAGAATTGCGTTCTGGCTCCCCTCTGCAGCACCTAGAGAGACACCACCAATCGTCTGCAGACTTTGTTTCTCCATGCAGAGGGATGCTGCCTCAGGAATCTCCTTAAAGCAGGCTGTGAGGAGCTGAACCAGGCATCAAGTAGCCATCTACTATTTAGGTAGAGTTCCCACAAGGCCTGAGTGAGATGCAGGGTCCAGAGACAGCAGAGGGCACATTGGACCTCAGCAGCACAGAAGGCTTGCCTGAGAAATGCTTTGCATCTGCCTCTGGAACAAAACTGAGATTTTCCAGGCAACCACGCATGGCAGCAAGCATGGTGCCCTCTCTAGAAGAAAAGGCAGTGCCAGGACCCATGTAGATGATGCTTCTGACACATGTTTTTATGGAAGAGAAACATTTTGTTTTTTTGTGCTGGGGTGGCTCCCAAGACCTGTTCATTGAGGAGTCAGGCCATGATGGGCCAGGTGACAAGGCTACAGGCCTTCTTCCAGAAGAAGGACAGAAGCAGAAACACTTGCCTCATTTAGGATTAAAATAAGACAGGCCAAATGCCCGGGCTCTCAGACTTAGTGTCTCTGCTGTCTGCATACATTCTTTGGGAAAGAAAGAAGTAGAACAGTTGGAAAAAGGTCACAGTTATTGGCCAGCCCAAGGCCCCTGCTTGAAGGTGAAGACTTAAGCAAGTGTTCTGAAATATGAGGGTCAGAGCATCCAAAGAGGCCTTCCTGAGCTAGTTCCATTAGCACTTAATAGCAAGTCAACAATAACATCTGTTCTTCTCCAAGATGTTTGCCACACAGGAAAACTGACTATATCCTGTTAGGGGCTATGTGAGGTGACAGCCATCTGTACCCACAGACTGTTGGTGCTTTTACACAATGGCATAGCCAATGCCAGCAAGTCATCTTGGAAAAGACTCTGATGCATGTCTGTGGTGGATTGAATGAGAATGGCCCTCATAGGCTCATGTATTTGAGTGCTTGGTCACCAGTTAGTGGAACTGTTTGGGTAGGATTAGGAGGTATGGCCTTGTTGGTGAGTTGTGTCTCTGTGGGTGGGCTTTGAGGTTTCAAAGTCCATACGGTTCCAGTTCTCTCTCTCTCTCTCTCTCTCTCTCTCTCTCTCTCTCTCTCTCATTGTAGTCTCAACATGTAAGCTCTCAGCTACTGGTCCAGCATCATGTCTGTATATCTGCTGTCATCCTCCCTATCATTATGGTCATGAACTCTAACCTCTGGAACCATAACCCTAACAAATTTTTCCATAAGCTACCTTGGTCATGGTGTATCTTCTCAACAATAGAAAAGGAACTAGGACAATGTCTGTCTGTTTGTCTTACTTTTATTTTTTTTAAATTAACTTTCTTATTTTAAAAAACCCTTATAAATAAATAAAATATCACATGCCAAAATTAACCAGACCCAAAGTCTATCCAATTTAATGAACTCATATACAGTTAGAATTGGGCTTTGAAATAAAAGTTGTGAAGCTTCACAGTCAATTTTACAATTTCGTTATCATACATATTTTCTGTACTTATCTGCCACCAAAGGAAAAAAATTCTATGATCAAATGATCATTAGAAAAATAATGTTTACAATGCCTTTCCATTGCCTGTACTCAGTCTTTCCTCATCCCTTGTGTTCAAGGTTTCTTGCTCTTCCTTCATGTTATACTGCACTCATCTGTACATTTGTTTACATGTACATATGTATTATTGGCTAGATCTCATTATTCTCAGATGAACATATGGTTTATTTCTGAGACTGTATGAACTCACTTAATATTATATGTTGTAAGTCCATCCATTTTCCTGAAAAACAATTTTCTGAGAATTTTTTACTTTAATTTTTCTTTAGAGCTGAGAAGTATTCCATTGTATGTATATCCCCTTTTCCTCTTCCTTCCTTTCTTTCCTGTGTATCTACATATACACATGTATGTATACACAAAAGTAGGTACTTATATGCCTGTGTGTATATGGGTATGGAGTCCAGAGGGACAACTTCAGGTGCTCCTCAGGAGCTGTCTGCCTGATTTTTGAGATGGTCTCTCCCTGGTCTGGCTGACTAGCAGCAAGTACCAGGAATCTGCCTGTCTCTGCCTCCCCTTGCTGGCTTGATGCTGTTGTTTTTGACATGGGTTCTGGGACTTTGCTCAGGCCCTTATGCTTCACTGCAGGCCCTATACCCATGAGCTATCTCCCCTTGCCCTCCATGTTTTACCTTTTAACCAACACCTCTGATGTTGCATTCTCTTTTGAAGAAGTCTTTAACATTAATCCTAAAATTAATTTGACTTCTGAATAAAATTTTCTCAGGCAAATGTTTTCTGACTCAGCATTTGGCGAATGAGATTAAGGGAGGGAAGAGGGCAAGAGGGTGAGAGATACGGATTCAACAGAGAAGACAATATAGTTTTCTTCAATGTGAGTGGTATATACAGTACTCACAGATGACAGAAGGGGGCCTCAGATCCCCAAGAACAGGAGTTACAGGCAATTATTAGTCACCAAGTAGGTGCTGGGCATGGAGCTCAGACCCTTTAGAAAAGCAGCCAGTGCTCTTGTGTCATCTCACCAGCCCCATGGGAAATTTTGAAGGTCATTTTGGTAGAGAAAATTGGATTGCCTTAAGTTTCATTAAATGGGAAACATGCATAGACTGTCATATATATCTGCTTGAGAAGGGTCTAAGGACCCTAGAGAGAAAGGACTACAAAGAGGAATGAGATAAGAAGGTAGGAGGATAAGAAGAAAAGGGAGAAAGTGGACAGAGGGCAAGAGGGGTCGAACATGGAACCACAGGCAACAAGATCTACTCAGAAAGGCCGGGAGTGGCCAAGAATGTGTGAAGAATGGTGTACAAAGCCAATTGCTTCCTGTTTTCTGCCAGGCTAGAATCCTGCCTTTGTGATCTCTCTCCCAGCACAACAATGCTCTGTTGGTTGTGTGAATAAGTTACAGAAAGGTCTGCTGGCCATGGGAGATGATGGAGAGTGGACCAAAAAAACAAAACAAAACAAAACAAAAAAGCAGCCACAGAATAGCCTTTGTGTTAAGTGGGGATCATGTTACTGGTGAGGACAGGGAGGAAGCCAAAGGCAGGGCCGGGCAAACTGCTCAAGATTGGGATGCTGAATCTGAAAAAGCACTGTGTGTGTGTGTGTGTCTGTGTGTGTCTGTGTGTGTCTGTGTGTGTCTGTGTCTGCTGTGTGCCTGTGTGCGTGAACTCATGCACATGTGTTTACATGTGTCCATGTGCTTTCTTTAATGCCTTGGCTCCTTGCCTGCCCTTCCCCGCAGAAAACCTGCTTCCTCTTCTGGCTGCCTAACTTGGCAATGCTCCCTGCCCTACATGGGCCCCACCCAATCAGGAAGCCCAAGGGCACCTGTTCTCCTTTCCTTCATCTGTAGGAGGAAAGCGAAAAGTCTACCTTCTCACCTGCTTCTGATTTGCCTTCTAGATTCAGTCTCAGACCCAGAAGCAATGGCATATTTGCTGAAAGGGGAGGGGGGGTCACAGAAGCATATCCACGAGATAGCCCATTCCTGGTTGCTAGTCAGCCCTGCCCTGCCCCTTCAGCTGCCTGAAAGTCTGCACTTCCTGTTTGGTAACATGACTCCTTCTTCCTCCACTGTGCCTTCGCCAGGGAACTCAACCAACCTGCATTTTGACTTCTTGTACGGGGATTCCCAGGGCTTCACCACACACACACACACACACACACACACACACACACCACACACACACACACACACACACACACACACACACACACACACACACACACACACACACACACACACACACACACACACACACACACACACACACACACACACACACACACACACACACACACACACACACACACACACACACACACACACACACACACACACACACACACACACACACACACACACACACACACACGTGAACTTAAGTAAGTTCCTTTTCTGGTAACTGGGACATTCACCCTCAGGCCCTTGCAAGGATGAACTGAGACAATATGCGTAAGCATATCTAGCATAGAGCCCTTTGTTAAAAGTTTCAGTGATTGATTTCCTGCCTTCTTTGGGGAGTAGGGCTGGAAGGAAGGAGATCTTGACAGGTGGTGAGGAAAAGCATGGCTCTGTGGACTAGTAGATACTGAAGGGGGATGTAATTCTCACAACAGCCGGTAGAGGGGGCGCTCAAAGACGCCCCAAGTAGCAGCTAAAGACGCCTAGACTTAGAGAGATTGGTTCCCCCAGTCTCCCCACCTACGGGAAACAAAGTTAAGAATGAGTAATGGGACTAGTTTCTCACAACCACCCCATATCCCCACAGAGTTCTTGCTCTCTTAATTATTTAGGTGACAACTTGTGGGTAAGCAGAACACCTGAGATTCCCTGGCTCAGCCTCACCAACATGGAGTGACCCTGCTGCTGATCCACCACACACTCAAGACAATGCAGAGAGAACTCTGAATGTTAGTGCCAACAGCTGGCAAGCCCAGAACCTCCACTTTGGTTTTGCGAAGCTTCCCGTGTCTCTCCACAGTGGGCCTAAAGAGAGTGTTTCTCTATGCCAGAGTACAGGAGACCTGCAGGTATTTCTAATGCTCAAGAGCAGCTGTGCACGATGCAGGGGACATGTGTCCCACTGCGCACACCCTCCTACCTGGCTGCATGTGGACAAGGTGTGCCCAGAAGGGTCTGTGACCTTCTCTTCCAGTTTCTTCTGAGGCTCGCTGTCATTTTTAAAGTATTTTCTGGGTGGAGGCTTGGGTTTGGAGGATGTCGGCTTTCTCACCAAAATCTCAAAAGATTTCTTCAGTCTCAGTGGTGGGTGGCTGTCTCTTTCCAGGCTCTCAGGAAGGGGCGGGCTCTCCTGAAGAGGCCTGGATGGGACCCCGGGGCAGGGCTCTTGCTCCTGCCCTGGGGGCAGGCTGGGACTGTGTGTGCAGCCTTCCCTCTCAGAAGGCTGTGGCTCCGCACCTGCACTGCAGGGGCTTCCCCCTGGTGACCCAGACATGTAGCTGCTGTCGCTGCTGGAGCGGACCATGATCTTCTGGGCCCTTCGATGAGGGGGTGCTGAGTGCTTCTCGCGTTCCTTCTCCAAGGTGGGTCGCCCATGCCAGCTGCTCTCCAGCCTTTTGACACCTGCATGGGAAGTACAAGGAAACCCTTAGCTGAGCCTCCGAAGACCAGACACCCCTAGGACTGCAGACAGCATTCTGTAAATCCCACTGCTCAGTGGCAGGCACCTTAGACTCTGAGCCTCACAGACTTGGGTTTGGACTCCAATGAGTTTTCTAACTTTGAGTTGAGAAAATCACTCAGCCTTTCTGAGACGGCAAGTGACCAACACAGAGATGCGCCATTCTGGCCACCCAACATGACTCACTGTACAAGAGCTTGGTGTCCCAGCTATGTGGAAATGCTTTTAGCTGTGAGCCCTTCCAGGGCTTTGCAGCTGCAGAGAAATACCATGCCAGTCTTGGGGTCTGATGGGAGTGAGGATGGCTTAGATTGAGCTAGCCATTGCTGCCAACTCTAGGTAACCCCAACTGGACCATGCAGGGCCCCGGGGCTGGCAGATTTCAGTTCCACCAAGCTCCACTCCGCTATTCCACTCACTTGCATAGGAGTGGATCCCCAAGAAACCTAAAAGACATCTTACACACTGCACTCTGCCTCAGCATCATCCTCTTGGGAGGATACTGACACCCCACTTCTGTGCGTGTTAAAGGGGCAGCGATGCTAACATGACTGGGCTTGCCTTGAGTGGGGTTCACTAGCAGAGACAGAAAACATTGGAGGAGCTTTGAACCCCACACCTGAAGAGGCACCCTCTTCTTCCAGCAAGAGAAGTGAAGTGAAGCCGCAGCCCTGCTCCCCTCTCTCATACTTTCCCATCCCACACAGTAATGGTTTTCCAGACAGTGGCATCTACACATCTCTAAGATGCTGTTCTTTCTGGTGACAAATGGTCACAGGTAACCCTTTCCTGAAGCTGCAGCTCAGGGAACTGGGAGCCAGTTGTTTGTGGGTTCATTTGGTGCGGTTAGGAGAGCCAAAAAGACCCTCGTGAGAAAGCAGTAAAGCCAACAGGGTTGGATCCAAATACACTTCCAAAGAGGAGTGTTTTGTTCTATCTTGGTCATATTTGAGAAACCTAAACCACTAAAGGAAGGCATGAAAGCTAACATTCCCCTGCATCTGATCACCCTACCCCCTACAACTGTAAACAGATGCTTCTGTGCATCTGGGGTGGGTAGAGCCTGGTGGAAATAAAGCCTGGTCCATCCCTTTCCTCTGAATGTTTTCCCACACACTTCGGTGGTGATATCTTGCTTGTGCAAATAAAGTGTGTTTGAAGATCAAAGGGTGGAGCTTGCCACTAGCTAACAGAAAGACAGGAAGTGAGATGACTGGGCGGAGAAAGGATTATAGGCAGCAGGAAAGGAAACTTGAGCTCTTTTCCACTGGGAAGCTAGTGAGGTGAAGATGGCTTTGGCTTGCTCCTCTCTCTCACTGATCTCTCAACATTTTCCCCTACATCTGACTCCTGGCTTTTATTAAGA
Organism: Cricetulus griseus; assembly: GCF_003668045.3. Lineage (NCBI taxonomy): Eukaryota > Metazoa > Chordata > Mammalia > Rodentia > Cricetidae > Cricetulus > Cricetulus griseus. The sequence goes on along the minus strand of NC_048596.1, from coordinate 114,004,590 downwards.
ACTATTAGAACTCACATTATACACTTCAGTCTCCTTGCCAACATCAGTGTTAACTCTTCAGGTTGGCACATGCATGCCCTGGGGTGACCTGGCTAATGTCCAAAGGCTAAACACAGGAACTACCTAGAGAGCTAAGTCCCTGACCCCCTGATCAGTCTCTTCATGATTATATGTCTTTGGCAAGGAGCCTTCCAGGGCCTCTCTTATTCTAATAACATGTACATAAAAATTAGATGTGAGGATGTGGTGGGATAATAAATTAAGTTAATTAGGAGTTTTTAGTATCTATTATTACAGATTAGGAATTGCAAACTCAAAGCCTACAGGGGCAATATGTGGGCAAGGCATTCTGATGGTGATGGCAGGTGATGAAAGGGATGGAGATGCCTGCAGAGCCCCTGCCACATTTAAAACAATACAAACCTTGTGCTTTGCACACGAAGCAAAAATGAGCCAAATTTAACTGGTGAGTTCCTGTCTTTCAGCTGTCACTGTCTAATGCCACACATATGTACCATGACTGTTCTCATGCTGCTGATGTAGAGGGTGGGTTAATGGCTGGACCCCAAGATTTCTAAGAAGACAAAGATTTTTCAAGTAAGTCTTCACCTCTTCCCTTACCTTCCAAGCTCCACTGGTGCCTCTCCTTTCCGAACTTGATGCCTTCCACAGCCTGAGCCACAGCTTCCTTGAGTTGCTGCTCAGACACCTGGAAAAGATCCATCACTGACTCAAGCAAGAAGCAGAGGCAGGTGCAGCAGATTCCAAAGACTGTGCCTGCTATGCCCATAGCTTATGCTTTCCAGTCTGCAAAGAGCAGACAAAATCAGCTTCCAGAAGTGCCCTGGGCATCAACAATCCCCCAGGGTCTTCCAGGTGTTGTTTCATGTCTATCAATAAAGGCAAGTCCATCGATCCCCTTGGTTCTCCAACCTTCTCCTCACTACTGTGAAACTCTAGTGAAACTCTAGGCGAATTCACCATTTCATAGTCTACTTCTGAAGGCTGTTCCCTTAGCAATGATGTCACCATCAGTGTCACAGTCATCACCATGACCATTATAGGGCCTGTGCTGTGTCTCACAAGTCATTAGTCCCTTCACAGTAACAGTTAAATGTAAGGGGCTGGCTCAGCACTAGAGAGCACTGGCTGCTCTTCCAGAAGACCAGGGTTGGATTCCCAGCATCCACGTAGTGGCTCACAAATGTTTGTAACTCCAGTTCCAAAGGACATGACACCCTCTTCTGGCTTACTCGTATACTGCATTATTCTAGTGCACAGGCAGAAGCAGGCAAACACCCATACACATATAAATAAATAAGTAAAAGAATAAATAAAGAGTTAAGTGTGAGTCTAGGAATGAAGCAGACTTACACCACATGCCAGTTTCTCCATCATCTAGATGCATATACTTACTTCTAAGCCTCAATTTCTTGTTCTACAAACTATAAACAGTATAAATCTTCAAAAAGAGGGTATTTTACTAAGTAAATAATTGATAACCTAAATATCGTAAACAAAAGAGGAAAGCAATAAATACATTTCCTAGGCTTGAGAGGTGGCTCAGAAGTTAAGAGCACAAATGCTCTTGTAGATGACCAGAATTCAATTCCCAGAAGTTATGCTGGACAGCTTACAACAGCCTACCAGGAACCCAGGGCTTCTTACCTCTGAGGGCCCCTGCACACACATGTGCATACTCACACAGAGACACATATACGTACACATACTTTTAAACAGTAAAAAAATAATTACAAAAAAACAACTAACACCAAAACTTTAAAGTATGCCTTCTAAGACACAGTCAGTAGACTGAAACAACTCTCAAAAATGAGAGAAAATACTTGCCAATCATATATCTAGTGAAAAGTTAAAATCTAGGATATAAAGTACAATAACAAAAGCCAAAATTCATTTAAAAAATAAGCAAAAGACTTGGGTGGACATTTCTCCCAAGAAGATATATATCCAACAAAACCATGAAAAGATATTCATCACCACTGACTACTGGATGAAAATCTCAATCACAGAGAAATACCACTTCACATCCATTAAGACAGGTACTCAAACAAACAAACAAATAGACAAACAAACAGAAAAGAACAAGTCTTGGGACTGGAGAAAAGCCTCTGTGGTTAGGAATGCTTGCTGATCGTTCAGAGGTTTGGTTCCCAAACCACATTGAACAGATCTAGAGCATCCAATGCCCTCTTCAGGCCTCTCCAGGTACTACATTCACACACACACACACACACACACACACACACACACACACACACACACCCCACATAAAAATTAAATAACACATTTTGGCAAGGACATGGAGAAGTTGAAACTCCTGTGCACTGTTGGTGGTAATGTAAAGTGGTTCAGTGTCTATGGAAGACAGCATACAGAGTCCTTAAATAATTAAAATTAGAATTAGCAGGTGATATCTGGGCATACACACAAGAGAATAATAAACAAACAAACAAATAGGACCAGGTATGGTGGCTCATGCCTGCAATCTCAGCACTTAGGAGTATGAAACAGGAGGATTGCTTCAAGTTCAAGCTCATCTTGAACTACACAGTGAGTGTCAGGACAGCCTGAACTGCAGTGTGAGACTATCTCAAACAAACAAGAAATTAAAAAATATCTCAAAGTCATGCGTACATCTCACGTTCCTTTTCCCCTATTATTGCAATAGTCCAAGGTAGAAACAAATAACCATCCATTGCAAGCTGGGTGCCTAAACGAAATACAGCACATGCATACAAGGGAATACTAGTCAGCCTTGGAAAGGAAGGCAGATGGCACAGGTTAGGACATGGATAAGAGTGTAATGTAAATGACTTAATGCTGTAACCAAAGGGCAAAGGTGTCATGGTTCTGCTTATAGGAGGTATGTAGGCAAAAGAGAAAAGTGATTACTAAGGGCTGTGGAGAGGGAATTGTTCAACAGGAAGAGTTCAGTTTCTCAAAACACAACTTGGTGGTGGTTGCACAGCAGTGTGGGTGGCCTTCATGCCACTGAACTATATATCCCTGTCTGCCTGTCTCTCTGACTTGAAAGCTGTGTTCATTTTCCTTTCAAGCCTTGGTTTCTCATTAGTGAATTGTAGCTTGGCAAACAAGACTGACACACACTGAGGAAAGATTAAATAAATAGTGGGAGTGGCCAGCACCAAGTTCCCCAAGGTGATCTCACCTATCTATCACCATGGCCTCAAGTCTCAAGTCTAGGTCCAGCCTGGATGTCACAACAGCATCAGCCCTCTGTGTCGCTGCCTACAGAATGTCTCTATCTAGACATCCTACAGATGTCTAAGTCTCATCATGTTACCCCCAACTCCTAGGTCATTGTCTCCTGTCGCAATACCTTAGTCATGTTCTGTTTCTTAGCCCAATGCTAAGTAGCTAAGAGCTACTGCCAATTCTTCCCAAGTATGGCTTTGAATTTCTTCTTCTCAAGTCTCTTTTCATGCCTTCTGTGTAGACCAGGGCTTCACCATCCATTCTTTCCTATATTCCACCTACTCTACTCTGTTCAAAGATTGGAACGATAAACATGAACCTGTTACATCTATAGCTACTGTCCTGTAGCTCCTCACCAGCTTCAGAAAAGAGCATGGATTCATGAGCAGTGTGGAGACACTTCACAGTCCAATCCCAGGCAATGTCGGTTCTCACTCTCACCCGGCCCACAAAACCTGCCATCCACTCTCCAGCTGTGGCTAGTCCCTTCAGACTCTGACTTTGAATTTAGTGCTCCCATATGCTGGAATGATTTTCTGCAGCTCCTGTCTAGAGAAACCTAAGCTCTATCAAGCTCTGCTTTATCAACCCCCCTCTTCTGTGTGTCAGTCTCTTTATTGAGGCCACATGCTTATTTGGAACTCTGCACTGTAAGTTTGCCTGTCTCTGAATCCTCACTGCCTAGCTGCAGATAGTCTCATTGCAAGTAGCCACCAGATACACACACAAAAAGATCTCTTCCATTTGCTATATGGGACTCTGGGATTCTGTCTTTCTCCCCTGAAACTTATAACTTAGCTATAAGATTTTCCTAAGTGGATAACAATTTCTTCTGCTACAGAGATTTTCCCCCCATAGTTAGTCTGTACAGTTGTGGGGGAGTAGTGTTCAAACCCTAGCCAGCAACCTCTCCGTTTCCATCCAGTTCTTGCCCTGATTCTTACCGAAAGAGAGAGCCTGGGTGGAGAAAAACCCTATGGCACATTACCTGTGGGTCTGGATGTCGGCTAACGATGATGGGAACAGGGCCAGGGTCACAGTGGCTCAGGATTGTATAGACTTCATTGAGGGTCATGCAGTGCACCGGAGAATCATTGATTTCCACTATCTCATCACCACACCTGCAAAACATCCAGAGAAGCCTCAAAATAAAACTAATACTATGACAGAAAGAGGGCCACCTCTCAGTAATCCACTCCTTGCCAGGCTGTTCATAACATCTCAGTGAGTAGACTTTACCACATAACCAAAACTCAGGACAGGGAGGAACAAAACAGCCATTGACTCCTGACACTGTGGACAATAGAGTGGCCAGTGTTTCATACCTGGAGCCATTCAACATAGACAGAAGTTCATCTCTAACTTCCCCCATTGACCTGATCAAGACTGAGGATGTTGTTTGCCCCGTCTATCTGTTTAAACAGGAAGTAACTCATCACATTCTGGCCCTCAGTGTCCTCAGAAGTAGAGTGTCTTAGAGGAAGGACTTGGCAGGGTGTGCTAAAGGTAAAGAAATGGTGGAGGCAGCATGCATCAGAGGTCCTTGAAAAGAGAAGCAAGGACAGCAGCCCAGGAGACTTATTTTAGTTCCAAGACAGGGTATTAGTTACTGGTAACCGCTGTGGTTTAGATGGGTACCCTCCAAAGGCCCTGGGAGGTCACAAAAACTGTAGGGACCGGGGCCCAGGGAGAGCCCTTCTAGTTACTGTGAATGTGCCTTTGCAGGGGAGCAGTGTGACTCTGCCCTTGCCTCTCTTTTCAGAGTTCCAGCCTGGAGGCGAACACTTTGTTCTGTCTTCTCTCTCTGCCATCATGTGTTTCCTCATCACAGATTCACATATAGGGCTGGTCAGACATAAAGGAGCCTTCCAGAACTGCGAGCCAAAATGACCTTTCTTCGTATAAGCTGATGGCCAAGGTGTTTGTTACAGTAATAGAAGGCTGGGTGAAACAGCCACTGACACAGAAAAGGAACCAAGCTAGAAAAGACAGGATTAGATTGGATTGTTGATACCAACTATCCTGACTAGTCTTGTGTCAACTTGGCACAAGCTAAAGTCATCTGAGAGGAGGGAGCCTCAGTTGAGAAAATGCTTCCGGAAGATGAGGCTGTAGGTAAGCCTGAAGAGCATTTCTTAATTAGTGATTGATGGGTAAGGTCCAGCCCATTGTGGGTAGGGCCATCCCTGGGCTGCTGGTCCTGGGTTCTATAAGAAACCAGGCCAAGAAAGCTATGAGGAGCAAGCCAGTAAGCAACACCCCTCCATGGCCTCTGCATCAGCTCCTGCCTCTAGGTTCCTGGTTGAGTTCCCGTCCTGACTTTCTTCAGTGTTGATCAGTGATATGGAAGCATAAGCAAAATAAACACTTCTTCCCCAAGTTGCTTTGGTCTTGGTATTTCATCAGAGCAATAGTAACTCTAACTGAGATGTGAACAAACCTCTTCCCCCCTCACAGATGGAGAAACTGAGGCATAAAATGACTTTCCTCCTGCAACCTGTATTGGGGGTGGACACTTTTCTGTAAAGGGCCAACACTAAATACTTTATGTTTTGCAGGACATGCTGTCTGTGTCACAAATGTTCAACTCTGCCATTGGGGGTGACAGCTGCAGCCATGGACAGGAAACAAGAACCAGTGTGTGGCTTTTTTCAAATAAAACTTCAGGGTATCAGCAGGTCAGGATGAGAACTCGAGTCTCCTGATTTTACATCCCTTGCTGTGGTCCCCTGCTTCCTTCTATGTTTCTGCTAAACTGACCTGCTTATCTTGCCAAGATGATCCATGTTCTCTGGATGTAATTGAAGACCCCTGCCATGCAGCACAGAACAGTTCCACCCCACTGCAGGCCTCTGGGAGAGGACAGGAGGGATAAAGCAATCACCCCAGCTCAGCAGGGGGTCCTCCAACCCTGCAGCTAGGTACCATGGCCTGAAGCCAGGTCTCCCAGCCCTGCAACTGGACCCCATCCCCATCCTTGTAGCTGTGTCCCAAGCAGAGTAGAAGGGCTCTCCTGCAGATGGCAGCACAGATCTGTTTCCAGCTCAACCTCTATCCAGACACCACCACCTAAAGTGGTCTTACCTTCCTACACTGCAATCATGGGGGGAGGGAGTTAAAAACAGGCAGAATCTTCCTGCTTAGCAAAAGCGTACCCACTGGCAGATGATAGAGTGGCTACGAAAGTATTGTAATGGGTTAAATTGATATAACGATTTCTATCCAATCAGATCGTTTACTGAAGGCAGAAGCCTTTTGTGTGACTGCAGTTTCTATCTGAAATTATTGTGCTTCTCTCTGCAAGGACATGCATGCACGCAGCTGGTTTACTTAAAACACTTGGGTCTTCACATAGAGCTCACAGGTAAACCCCATCGAGAAGGCCATCGGTGACACCATGGATTCCGAGTCAGTTGAGTCGGAGCTAAAGTAAGCTTCCTTCCTGTTTTCCATTGCAGTCTGACATTCTCGGAGCCCATGCTTCTTAAACTGTTCATGCACACAGATTTCTGGGGAATCAGTAACACTAGACTTAGCAGCTCTGGCGTGGGGCTGCTGAGATTGTGTATCCTGCCTTCTTTGCCTATGCCCAGGTGACTGCTGTTGTGACACAATTGGGCCAAACCTGAATCATTCGCCGTTTCTCCTGAGGTCAACCTCAGATACTCCTAAAGGATGTCTTCTCTGCTCTAAGCCAGGGGTCTATTCAGAAGAGAAATGAGGACCCACCGCAGCCGTCCATCCAGGTGTGCCACGGATCCAGGTGACAGTGTGTGAACGAAGATGCCCGAGATGCACTGGAAGTAGGGGACGCTGCACAGGCCAATCCCCAGGCCAACACCAGCTTCTGGAACGCAGAATGGGGGAAGGTGGGAGATGTGAGCTTTCCTATTAGATGCCTCTGACACCTGGTGTCCTGGGCGAGGCAAGTATGTGGGCCAAGACCTCATTCCATCCCTGTGTATGGCGTGTCACTGTGTACAGGAGCCATTTAGGGACCAAGTGATGGCCAAAGCAGATAGCAAGGAGGGTTGTAGTAAGGTCAAGTAGAGAAACACTAGGAAATGAGAAAGGGGAAGCTGTGGGGAGGAGGTCAGAGGAAAGTGAACAAGAGGAAGTCGGAAGAAGGGAGGAGACAGTGATGAGAATCATGCAGGAAGTCAATGGGAAATGGGCTAGAAAGTGGCAGGGTGCCCCTTTGGACCTCACGGGATTACATTTGGTGAAAACCATGGATGACAAGAAAGAGCCAGGATGAGAAGTTGGGGCAGTTGGGGCAGAGCATTGGGTTACAGAAACAGCCCATGCAGAGGCTACAGGCTGGGAGGAGTGTGCCTTGCTGTTGTTGTTGTAGGTCCAGAAAGGCCAGTGCAGGCAGAACAAGGGCAGGTATGGGAAGAGTGGGATGAGATGACATAAGGCAGGGATCAAGGGCCAGACTTGATAGGTCTTGTATGTACATGTATACAGAAACAAACACTGTTTAAATTAGAAGAAATGCCATGGACAGTCGGGAATGAGGAAGTCACATAATTTAACTACCATCTTTATTAATGTGCCTGGCTCTATATGGAGAAATAACTATTGATGGTTAGGAATGGAAGTACAAAGGTCATTGAAAAGGTCCAGTGGGTAAAGAGGGTGGCAGAGGGAGAAACAGAAGTGAATTGGATATATTCCAAAGGGATGAAACATAAGTATTGGATCAGTAAAATATCCCAAAGGAGGACTTGAATTGAGTAACAGGGAAGTCTGGGTAGGACCAGACCTATGAAGTTCAGCCCTTCAAGCACCCATGATGCCCTTGAAAGTAATTGGGAAGATGTGAGAAGAGGATTGCGTGGGAAGCCTGGGACCAGATAAACAGGGATGATGTTAGGTCTGTGTGGACATCCATCATGGAAGAGGAGACAAAGGGTTTGCTAGATTGGAAAGACCCTAGAAACAAGACGTGGTGGGGATCCAGGGAGTGGGAAGGAGAATGAGTCTCCTTCGGGTCTTCTTTGGGCACACATAGCTCACAAATCACTCTTCTGTTTTCACCTTTCAATGTTGGCAGACTAACAGCTCCATGAAGGATGGATCTTGTGGGTCATTGTTATCAAGGAAAGAAAAATGTGGGCTGTGACATGCATTGTGCAGGGGTCAGAGTCAATCCTGGCATCCAGGTCTCCTAACCAGAGCAAGGTTCTTTGGACTAATGGGTATCTGTCACATGTAGGTCCTTGAAGTTCAGCCCAAACAATGCTGAAACAGTCTTCAGGGCAGAGGCTATTTAGAGACTCAGCAGCACTGTTTCTAGTATAAGCTGTCAGAAGGAGCACCACATTGAGGCCATGCCTCACCCACATATCATGCCAGGCCTGCTCCATGGACTTCAGTGAGGAGCCCAATTGGCTATGGTCACTGAGTATTTGTACCACAGGTGCCTGAAGGTTCAACAGGCTTATGGTCCAGTAGAGGAGCTAAGACATACAACAGGCAAGGGATTCATTGGCCCCCATTTCCACACACATTGCCCCACACAAATCCCCTCCTTTGGTTTCCCAGCCTCTGTTTGAAACCCCTTTCTTCCTCCTCATCTTTCAATCCTACCTCTCTTCCATTTGGTCAACTTGCACCAGCCATGCTGGCCTTCCCTTTGTTCCCAGAATGCTTGCTTATCACTGTGCTTGGAGCCCAGCTCTGCACCTAACAGCATCCCTTGTCCTTCCAGACTCAGCCCACCTGCACTTTGGCAGAGCGGGCCTCCAGAACCTTCTAGAATTATCCATCCACCTGGGGTCACAGAGTGAATGGCTGTGGATCCCTGAATGTCAGCTTGATTAAAAATCAAACAAACAAAAAAATCCCTCCGTTCTCTTGCAGAAACAAGAGAATGGGCCCAGAGAGGGTCAGTGAGCTAGGTCTCAGGATATCAACTGCAGAGTTCAGGGTCTGGCCTCTCTCTCTCTCTCTCTCTCTCTCTCTCTCTCTCTCTCTCTCTCTCTCTGTGTGTGTGTGTGTGTGTGTGTGTGTGTGTGTGTGCATGTTAGTTCCCTGGTGTGTGCTTGCTAACTTTCTCATCAAAAGACATTGTCTGGGTTTGGACGGCACAAATAAGCTTCTAGAAACAGGATGAATGGCAGTGAGATATGGCTCAGCTAGTAGAGGTAACTGTCCCTAAGCCCGATGAACTGAGACCAATCATCAGAACCCGCATGTGGAAGGAGAGAATCTCAGCTCCCACTAGTTGTTCTTTGTGTGGCCTGTGCATGTGCACACACGCAAATACACACTAAAAAGCAAGAAGACGGGAAGTGGTGGCGGAGGGTGGTGGGGCGGAAGGAGGATGAGACCTGATGTCAAGCCCAGCTGGGTAAAAATAGCATCTGCTAGTCAATCTCTCTTGTGCTGTTTCCCTATGACAGGGGAAAGCAGTGGGAAAGGCTGGCACAGCATTCCTACCTTTCTTTAGGGACACCTCCACCATGATTCTGTAGTTGGGCTTGGCAGTGCTGGCTGGGGACGCTGGGCTTTCCAAGGAGAAGGGGCTGCTGTCCTGGGCACCACATGTGCTGGAGCTCAGGGAGCGACACAGAGGGGGTGATAGGTGGCTGCACAGTGTTGGGGGTGCTGTCAGGCGGGTCCTCACTGTCAGGGTCAGCAGCCCCTTCTTGGCTTGCTGGAAAGAGTGACAGTATTTGGAGCAATTCCCAGACAGGTGAAAAAACAGACAGCCAGTAACAATGATAGATGCTCCCAAGGTGTGTGTTCATATATAGTATACAAACATGTGACAAGTTACACTTGACACACACATACACATACACCCAGAGTATACATGTTATATGATATGTGACATGGGTGCTTAGCCCAGATACACTCTTGAACTGAACTAACTGGATGGAGACTCAAAATAACTTTTAGTGATGCCTTAAAAACTCAAAAGGGCAGTGGTGGTGCACACCTTTAATTCTAACAACCATGAGACAGAGGCAGGCAGATCTCTGAGTTATAAGCCAGCTTGTTATACATGGAAAGTTCTAAGACAGCCAGAACTATACAGAGAAACTCTGACTCTGCCCCCCTCCCAAAAAACCTCAAAAACTCAAAACATATCCATAAATCCTCTATTATAAACACATGGAGTGTTTATAAATCCTTAATAGTTTGAATGTCTTGACCCTGATTCTACTATCATTTGTAGAGGGATTTCTTTAATGCTGTGCCCAAGGGAAGCATTGACCAGGCAAAGGTTAGGTCCCTGTAAAGGACCAATTTTTGTTATTCTTGTTGTTGTTTTGGTTTTTCGACACAGGGTTTCTCTGTGTAGCTTTGGAGGCTGTCCCGGAACTAGCTCTGTAGACCAGACTGATCTCGAATTCTCAGGGATCCACCTGCATCTTCCTCCTGAGTGCTGGGATTAAAGGCATGCACCACCACTGCCTGGGCCAGGACCAATTTTTAATTTTAATCAGAGGAAGAAGGTGATGCTGGGTTTACACAAAGCCCCAGACTGTGGACAGAGGCTGAAAAGTCACCTTGAACTTCTGCAAGGCATCCTGGTGTGTTAGGCCAGCCATTGATTCTCCATTGAGTTCCAGAATTTCATCACCTGATGAGGGAGAGAAAAACAGTAGCTAACAAGCTTTATTCAGGCTTTTGGAATCCACCCAAGACCTTGTGCCCTGTCTCTATTATGCCTTCAAAGCCTAGTCCTTGGCCTTTAGGGCTCACCACATTTGAGAAGTATCTGGACCACCAAACATGAAGTACCAACTGGATTTAACAGTGTTTCCTAGCAGTTTGTCATAACTATTTCTTTTTACTTCAGATACTCTTTTGTCTGATGTGTCTGTGTTAGAAACCAAGACTGCAGAGCAGCTCAGAAAGGTAGGCCTCTGCAAACAAAGGGGACAATGACAGAACTCAACCCTTGTCACCAGCAGGCTCTATATGACTGAGAACACACACAGTAAAAGTATTTAAAAAAAGTATTTAAAACCCCAATACTTAGGAAGCACAGGCCACAGGATCACCAGAAGTTGGAAGCCAGCCTGAGCTACTTATTAAGTCCAAGACTAGCCAGGGCAACTAAGCAAATAGAATCAAAACATAATTAAATGTGTGTTGAGAAAGGGATAGGCAAAATCAAAACTTTAGAATGTCCAATTTTAATTCCACAGGGGCTGACTCTAAGTTATTAAAACATCTGTCCCCAAAGGCCAAATAACCCAATTCTGGGCCTGTCTGTCGTGTCCTCATTTGGCCATATCTGGTGAACATTGATGAGCCTAGGTTGTGCCAAATCTATTTTACACAATCGTTTTTGGGAAGGAGAAGAAAAACAAATCATTAGTAGCTTTGATCTGTACAGCAAGCCTGTCATAACCAGCATATTCCGCCAGAGTCGATTTGAGAAAGCCACTTTTGAAAACAATTGAATTTGAGGCTAAAGCCAGGAATCGGCTGGTTGGAATTCTGTTTTTATTATTGCTATTGACTAAGGGAGATGAATCTCCCCCTCAAAAAATTGAAGGTTTCCAAGAGTACAAAAGTAACAAAACACCAAAGCACACACCCTGGGTTCTGGCTCACACTTCATCCCTCCTCCTGGCTCCTCTTCTCTTTCTGATCTTGACTGGGCTGTTTATCTAGGCTTGCCCTCGTTCCCCTCCCTCCTCCTCCTCCACACCTTTCTTGTTTTGTAACTCACTACACACACACACACACACACACACACACACACACACACACACACACACACACACACAGCCCAACTTCTCCCTCAAAGGCAACCACTTTTTCAGTGGCCTGCCAGACAGCACCATCTAGTGCTCATCCAGGCACATCGCCTTCCTGAAGTTCCCATCTCATCAGCCATTTTCCTCTTCTCTTTCTCCTTTGGCCTCTCCCTTTTCTTCAGTTGACTGAAACTAGAAACCTTCACGTGTCCCCATTATTCACTTACTGCCTCTTCCCAGGCTTTGTCCATCCTCATTGACTCTAGTCCTTGGAAGGGTTGCTGTTCCAGACAGCCTTAAGCAAACACAGGTGCTGGCCTCCCATGCCAGGCTCCAGGCCAGCCTCTGAACATCTCTTCTGCTTTCTGCCTCTTGCCAGCCCACTGCATCCTATACACTGCTTCCTGACTTGCCCAAGGCCTCTCTATCCAGTGCCTCTCTAAGGATAAATGGAAAGCCTCCCACTGCCCAATGCCACATAGTGCTTGGGTTGGTAGTGTTTTCTGTAAAGAGCCAGATAGCAAAATTTTAAATCTTTGCAAGCTGTTACGATGACTCAACACAGGGCTGGAGCATCAAGGCAGCCATGGCCACATGCAATAGAACATGGCTGACATTTGAATCATGTTGTAATTCTCATGTCACAAAAAAATCAAGATAGAATGTTTTTTAAAATTACATTTTATTATTTGTGTGTGTGTGTGTGTGTGTGTGTGTGTGTGTGTGTGTGTGTGCATTGTGTGTGGTGTGTATTGTGCTCTGTGTGTGTGTGTGTTTTGTTTTGTTTGAGGGTTTTGTTTGTTTTTGTTTTCTGAGATAGCGTTTCTCTGTGTAGCCCTGACTGTCCTAGAACTTGCTTTGTAGACCAGGCTAGCCTAGAACTCAAAGAGTTCTTCCTGCCTCTGCTTCCCAAGTGCTGGGATTAAAGGAGTGTACCACCACCACCCAGAGATAGAATGCTTTTTTATGTACTGGTTTTTAAAATTAATTGATAGATGACTAATGATTCATTGATATGTATAGGTGTTTTGCCTGCATGTATATCAGTATACCACATGTGCCTGGAATCCTCAGGTACCAGAAGATCCATCGGATCCTCTGGAACTGGAGTTATAGATGGTTGTGAGCCACTGTGTAGGTGATGGGATTCAAACCCCAGTTCTCTGGAAGAGCAGCCAATGCTAGGAACCACAGAGCCTACTCCCCAGTCCCTGACAGAATGTTTTCAATCATTTAGAGAGGTAGAAGGGTTCTTTTGCTGTGATATATGCCCGGTCTCTGAGACTATAGTGTCCCCACCATCCCCTTGATATTTCAGCCTCGCTTACAGACACTGCTCTGACAAGGAAGGAATGCTTCTCTTCTCCCCACTATTTGGCCCCTTACTGAAATCCAGAAGTCTCTTTGGTTCAAGCTGGTTGCCCAATAATCCAAACATGGACTCAAAGTGTGGAGTAGGGGCTCTGGTGGCTGTGTCCCCAGGACTCTTGCTCTTACAGGGAACTTTGGTCCTCTGAAGGTATGAAAAGAACTGCAGGCATACGGAAGGTGGAGGGGAGGGCCAGTGGGGAAACCATTGGCAGTTCAAGAGGCTCTGTCTGGTTTTTCTGTGGATAAAGTTCCCCCCAAAATTATGTTTTTGTTGAAGATTCAGCAGGATGACTGGCTGCTTAGAACTGTCTCACCGTGGGGAGTAGGAATGTGGCAGATCAAGAGCCAAAATTATCTTAGGCTATTTTTAGTTGCCTTAGTAGCCATGTATCACTTACCACCTTTGAACCTGGCCTAACATCTTTCAGACTACCACATCAAATCTTTCCGAATGTGTTAACTCGGCAGATCATTGTCTCCCACCAACCTAAAAGCTATGAATGCTATCATATATACTCTATAACCTAGAGCAGAATTTCACCCACTTTGCCACAACCCACCGGCCTGGGTTGTGTAAAGAGACTTTGGCTTCTGACTTCCTTTTGTCTGTGTCAGGAAACAAGTTCACATGTCCTCCTTTACAATGGTGGTGGCCATCTAGATGCATGTTCCTAGGCCATGGTCACTCATATTTGTCTCAGAGCAAACTTCCTCTTATTCCCACTGTGTGAGAACTGTGGTTTGTGCTGATATACTCTGTTTCTAGAGCCTAGAGCAGTGATTCTCAACTGTGGGTCTCAACCTGGGGGCGGGAGGGGGAGGGGGGTTCAAACAACTCTTTCACTGGGTCACCCAAGACCTTCGAGAAGCACAGATATTTACATTACAATGTATGTCAGTGGCAAAATAACAATTATGAAGTAGCAACAAAATAATTTTATGGTTAGAGGGATCACCACAACATGAGGAACTGCATTGGAGGGTCGCAGCATTAGGAAGGTTGAGAACCACTGGCCTAGAGCTTGGTAGGACTCTGAGAATTGTACCTACGCATCTGTCAGAAGTGGGACTGGTGTCCCATGGAGTGGGGCAGGGAAGATGATGGAGAGGATGTCAGTGAGTCCCAGACACTGAACAAGGACACTGGAAAGGAAGGTAAGGAGTCAGCCAAGAACAAAGCCTTCATCCCAGGCTGACAACAGAACCAGAGGGAGGTGTGGCTGCCGGGGATGATAATCTGGTCATCACTGTGATGGAGCCCTTAAGGGGAGAAGTCTACTACTGGAAAATGGAGAAGTACATCTCCCCCCCCCCCAGCTACCCCACCAAACTACAGAAGTATACTCTGAAAGTCCAAGACACATTTTCAACTCTGGGCATCTGTGCCCTGGCAGCCTTGGCTTGTGTTTGTGACCTCTCAATCACACTCGGAGGGGTGGAAGCCTACCTTCCTGTAGCCGTCCATCAGCTGCAGCCGCGCCCCCTGCGAAGATGCTTTTCACATAAATCCCAATGGGGCCATAAATGCTGTCCTTTCCCCCAACAATGCTGAAGCCCAGGCCCTGGGGAAAGAAGAGAGGGCTAGAGTAGACTATCCCAGCTCCCAGCTTTTTACTTTTTTTAAATTTTTTTGGGGGGGAGGTTTCGAGACAGGGCTTTTGGAGGCTGTCCTGGAACTAGCTCTTGTAGACCAGGCTGGCCTCGAACTCTCAAAGATCCACCTGCCTCTGCCTCCCAAGTGCTGGGACTAAAGGCATATGCCACCAGCGCCTGGCTCCCAGCTGTTTCTTGGACCCATACTTTTCTAAAGTCCTGCCTAAACTCTAAAGAAAGGAATGAGGGAGGAGACAAAGTCGCTTTAGCACCAGGGGTCTCAGAGGATAACCAAGCAAAGCGGGGAAAGTAGTTTGTGGCCAGTTTGGGCTATGGAATATCGGAGGCTTGGCCACAAAGTTGACAGATGGATACTGGGTAGAGCCTAGTACCTCACTCTCTCCACTTGACTATTTTCATCCAATCACTTCCTCCTTCTGATGTTAAAAAAAAGAATAATATTGTAAAATAAGATCACAGAATTCACAGGCTGCACTTGAAAGTAAAATACAATACCTAGAAACATCAAGGAGACATTAATGGCACTAATAGTAAAGCTTATGCCCTGGAACACATCCTTTCTGTTACCAAAGGCCCCTTGCTTCCCTCCATTCTGTGTCCAACCTGTCCCCCGCCCAAAGACACCAGTCACCTGCTCTGGTGTTGTCCTCCCTGTCATTATTTCTAGATCATTCTCAGGAGCCAACCAATACATTCTAGGATTATGTTGGTGGTACTGGGAGAAGCAGGTAGCCTTGGCTGTGGGAACAGCTACAAGGCAGCTAAGGTGGGTCCGATACAGAGCTGCCCCATGGGAAGTAAGAATGATATTAACAGCAAGAAGAGAAGGGAGATGGAGTCTGGCTTCCCCCACAGACCTGCCAGGAGATTAGCAGGACAATCTGGACTGGCTTAGATAGTGGCAAAGGAAACACCTGCAGCTGCATTCATTATGTTGAAGATGGAGGATATCTGTAATTCCCAGATAACCCTGTAATTCCAAGATAAGCCTGTAGTTCAGGCTTAGGGAATACCTTTTTCTACTGTGAGCTACTAGAAGTTAGTGAATCTCATTTCTCCAAAACTGGCCTTAAATGGGTGCTCAAGACACAAATGGAGGGGCATAAATGCAGGTCTTTTTGTTCAACTCAAAAGCACTAGATGGGCCTGGGAGCTCAATTCCAGACAAACCCTTGAAGTGATACTTGGCACTGGTAATGGCATCCCTATTCATGGATGGTTCATCTCAGACTCATGGTTCTCAAAACCTACTCGGAAACAGAAGTTTCAGTGGTAGGAGAGCACCCCAAGTGTCTCTTGTGTTCACTCCCAAGCATACGATCTTATTCCTGGGGCTTTGTATTGGGTACCTTTTTGTCACTGTGACCAAGTGCCTGGCTTATTAGTCAGAAACTGGGACTGTCCAGATAGTGTCTCACTACACATGCTTCTCCCTTTGACTTGAGGGGCCTTCTTCGTGTTCCCTGCTGATCTCCCAGGAGTGGGAAGGAACAGGTAACAGACAGAAAGATGACTCCAGGTACATGGTAAGTCCCTCCCTAGAACATAGTGGCCATTAAACCCTTTCCTCACATCAACTGAAATGCAGTTGGGTAGGTTAAATAAGCCCACTGTTCATCTGAGTGCTGAGCAGTTTAAACTGGTTTGAAAACATGGCAGCAGCTGCCTGTGTCTGCCCTAGTTATTTTAGGCATGTGCAAGTCTGTTACAATTTGGATATGAAATGTCTGAATGCTTTGTCCTCAGCTGGTGGTGCTGTTTTGGGAGACGGTGGCACATTTAGGAAGCAAGGCCTACCTGGAGGAAGTAGGTCATCAGAAGGTGGGCCACAGGATGCATAGCCCACCCCTGCTTCTTACTCAGCCTCTATTTTTGGATCCATTGAGGTCTGAGCAAGGAGCCTCATGCTCCCAAAACCACAGGCGAGAGCAGCTTCTGCTACAGTGCTTTACCGACCATGATGGAGCCTTAACACTTCCTCCCTTAAGCCCTTTCTTGTCAGGTATTTGGTCACAGCCACCAGAAAGGTGCCCAATACAAAGCCCCAGACATGCAGTAGCATGCTGTGAGGTGAGCACATGAGATCTGGGGATGCATTCTATCACTGCTCACTCTTTGGTTCCCTCTATTGATACTTCTCAGTCATTGGGTAGACCTAGTATGGTGTGTCATGGTCCAGACAAAGCAGAGTCTTTTCAGATTCTTCAGGATGCTCCATGGCCAGAATGTCTGTGGCCATCAAATGACCCATATGGAAAAAGGGAGCATATGGTTTGGAAAATTTGGATATGAGTCTAACTTTCTGCTAGCAACATCTGAATGTGGAGATGAAATACAGCCCCATAAATCTATGGAAGGGATTTTAGTTTATGCATGAGGTGAGATTATGTTGTGGAGAATATCAAGCCAAGAAGCAATAGGAAACAAGCTTGGAGAGTGCTGAAGCAGTTGGAGAACAATATGGCATCCTCTGAGAGGAAATGGTCATTTAGTGGAATTGGGAGAATCAGCTTGGCTTAAACCCCAGCAAGTGCCTGTGAGTTTGTGCTTCCCCTCGTTGCACTCAATGGACAGCAGCCCTGTTCCCATGCTTCCTTGGAGTAATAGTTCCTAGAACAGAGCGTTGCCACAGGACCTCCTGCTGGTGATGACTTTGCTCACCTTTGCTTGGCCCTTCATCAGCACAATGTTTGAGATGACTGAAGCCTGCAGACCCCCAGACAGCTGCCCAAGCTGAGCTGTGCTCAGTGACCGAGTTGGTCTTGCAGTGCCCTGCAATGAAGAACACAAGAGTGTGGGAATGAACCTGTGACGTCAGCCAAAGAGAAGAGCCCCACCCTCTATCTCCCAAGGGTCAGCAGTATAAGAGCTATAAGGTCATTGTCTGGCTGTCATTCAGATTCTAGTGGCTTGGGCAAGAAGCTTTGTTCAAGGTGACCTGGCTGCAGGTGAGCAGTAAAGTCTCACACAGGCTTGTGAAGACAGTAAGCCAAGGGTAATGACACACAGACCACACTGCCCCCAGAATGAGCCCTGGAGGCCAAACAAGACCTTCAGCTGAGTCTGACACAGCTGGTCACTATAAACTGTGCTCAACTCAAAGCTCATTTACCTAAAGCCCTACTTGTACCAGGCACAGTGCAATAGGCAAGAAGTCTAGAACCCAAAGACTCAAAAAGAGAACATGAATTCCAGGCAAGACTGATGCAGGTGAACCAGATGCATCAAAGAAGCAGAGGGCATCACCAAAGAGCAGTTTTGTGTCCCTCCCCCTACCCCAGAAATAATCCTTCTGGAATCCTGCCTTGCTGCCTCCTTTGGAAGTCTCTATGCAGATAAAGTGAGACCATGAATTGCATCAGTGATAATTAGCTTATCAACATTACTGGCCAGGATGTAGTTAGTCAAACATTATTCTCTCTCTCTCTCTCTCTCTCTCTCTCTCTCTCTCTCTCTCTGTGTGTGTGTGTGTGTGTGTGTGTGTGTGTGCGCGCGCGCGTGTGTGCGTACGTGTATGTATGTATGTAGATGTGTGTGCGTCTGGACCCACATGATGGGAGGAAAAAGACAGCTCCCATAACTTGTCCTCTGATCTCCACATGCACACTGGTGCACTCCCCACCAACCCCACACCAAAATACACTGACTTTCAACAATCACAAATAGTAAATAAATGGATGTAAAAAAAAGTGATGCAACTTCAAGTCTCAATTCTGTTACATACTAGTACAGTGAATGATAACAAATGTCAAAGCCATAGTTTCTAGTCTTCTCACCTGAGAGTTATTGTGCAGACGAAATAAAGAAAATCTCGGGGAAGCTTTAGTTGAGAGCTGGAGAACTGGGAGGGGGAGTCTCTATGGGCTCCTAACAGCATAGAAGTGACAGCAGTTACTTGTACCTGGCACAAGGGGAGCTGACACGCAGGCCTTCCTAAATTAGTTTTGCCTAGTGGGGAGCATTAGCTAACTTAGCAAGCTCTCTGCAGTCCGTGGGCAGAAAGGCGCTACTGCAGAGATTACACAGCCTCTCATCCTCCCACATCTCCAGGCCCCTCCCCTCCATTTTACCGAAACCGGGTAGTCCAGTTGTTGAGAGAGAGACTTCCTGTTGCTACAGAGAGAGTACGGCTGCCTGTCAGTAGGAGCTGCAGATTTCTTGGTCATTGGAAAATCAGTTTCTCCTGCGCAATAGGGATTAACACCTAGAGATGGAAGTGGGGAAACAGACAGGAAGACATCATTTGTGTGCATTAAAATGTCAATTGTGACAAAGAACAAAACCAGCCTCGCCCATCAATCACCAGCCCTTCCAGGATAGTTGGCGTGGTTCTCAATGCTGCAGAAGGCACAGCATCATTCTAGCTATTCATCCTTGAATTTGGTGCTGCAAGATGCAACAGAATTCGTCACCAAAGTGTATTCCTGCTCCACCCCTGTCCAACTCAGCAAGAGGTGACAGGGGTCTCCTGCATGGGTATACATGTCACATGGTATGCTACATTATACTTGTAGTCCAGGCTGCCAGAGAGTTTTCAATCCCAACCGAAGGCAGAGGAGACAGCACAGAGGTTCCTAGGATAGGAACTGAGCCAGGGGCCAAGCAGGGAGCCAACCAGTGACTACATGGAGAGACTAGGCAGGGAAGAGGGTGGGCCCAGGCGGTTTTCCCTTCTTCCATCCAGACCCCTCACACAGGCAGAGGGCCCAGGGAGTCCTTCCACCTTCTGTACACACCCCGCACTGCCCCTTATACACCCCTCACATAGGCAGACAACTTGAATCCTTGGGGATTTGTGTAAATGCAAACTATCAGCTCCATGGTCCATCACTAACCACCCACCACTCACCACCCACTACTCACTATCTACCACCCATCACTCACTACCCACCACTCACTATCCACCACTCACTATCCACCACTCACCACCCACCACTCATTATCTACCACTCACCACCCAC